>NC_091371.1:15999111-16036611 GCF_038502225.1 Cherax quadricarinatus | reverse complement strand
GTGGATGTGAAGGAGGCAATGTTTACATCCCTCGGTGGATGTGAAGGAGCCAATGTTTACATCCTTCGGTGGATGTGAAGGAGGCAATGTTTACATCCCTCGGTGAATGTGAAGGAGGCAATGTTTACATTACCTGGGTGGATGTGAAGGAGGCAATGTTTACATCCCTCGGTGGATGTGAAGGAGGCAATGTTTACATCCCTCGGTGGATGTGAAGGAGGCAATGTTTACATCCCTCGGTGGATGTGAAGGAGCCAATGTTTACATCCTTCGGTGGATGTGAAGGAGCCAGTGTTTACATCCCTCGGTGGATGTAAAGGAGCCAATGTTTACATCCCTCGGTGGATGTGAAGGAGCCAGTGTTTACATCCCTCGGTGGATGTGAAGGAGGCAATGTTTACACCCTCAGTGGATGTGAAGGAGCCAATGTTTACATCCTTCGGTGGATGTGAAGGAGGCAATGTTTACATCCCTCGGTGGATGTGAAGGAGCCAATGTTTACATCCCTCGGTGGATGTGAAGGAGGCAATGTTTACATCCCTCGGTGGATGTAAAGGAGCCAGTGTTTACATCCCTCGGTGGATGTGAAGGAGCCAATGTTTACATCCTTCGATGGATGTGAAGGAGCCAATGTTTACATCCTTCGGTGGATGTGAAGGAGCCAATGTTTACATCCTTCGGTGGATGTGAAGGAGCCAATGTTTACATCCCTCGGTGGATGTGAAGGAGCCAATGTTTACATCCCTCGGTGGATGTGAAGGAGGCAATGTTTACATCCCTCGGTGGATGTGAAGGAGCCAATGTTTACATCCTTCGGTGGATGTGAAGGAGCCAGTGTTTACATCCCTCGGTGGATGTAAAGGAGCCAATGTTTACATCCCTCGGTGGATGTGAAGGAGCCAGTGTTTACATCCCTCGGTGGATGTGAAGGAGCCAATGTTTACACCCTCAGTGGATGTGAAGGAGCCAATGTTTACACCCTCAGTGGATGTGAAGGAGCCAATGTTTACATCCCTCGGTGGATGTGAAGGAGCCAGTGTTTACATCCCTCGGTGGATGTGAAGGAGCCAATGTTTACATCCCTCGGTGGATGTGAAGGAGCTAGTGTTTACATCCCTCGGTGGATGTGAAGGAGCCAATGTTTACATCCTTCGGTGGATGTGAAGGAGCCAATGTTTACATCCTTCGGTGGATGTGAAGGAGCCAATGTTTACATCCTTCGGTGGATGTGAAGGAGCCAATGTTTACATCCTTCGGTGGATGTGAAGGAGCCAATGTTTACATCCTTCGGTGGATGTGAAGGAGCCAATGTTTACATCCTTCGGTGGATGTGAAGGAGCCAATGTTTACATCCTTCGGTGGATGTGAAGGAGCCAATGTTTACATCCTTCGGTGGATGTGAAGGAGCCAATGTTTACATCCTTCGGTGGATGTGAAGGAGCCAGTGTTTACATCCCTCGGTGGATGTGAAGGAGCCAATGTTTACATCCTTCGGTGGATGTGAAGGAGCCAATGTTTACATCCTTCGGTGGATGTGAAGGAGCCAATGTTTACATCCTTCGGTGGATGTGAAGGAGCCAATGTTTACATCCTTCGGTGGATGTGAAGGAGCCAATGTTTACATCCTTCGGTGGATGTGAAGGAGCCAATGTTTACATCCTTCGGTGGATGTGAAGGAGCCAATGTTTACATCCTTCGGTGGATGTGAAGGAGCCAATGTTTACATCCTTCGGTGGATGTGAAGGAGCCAATGTTTACATCCTTCGGTGGATGTGAAGGAGCCAATGTTTACATCCTTCGGTGGATGTGAAGGAGCCAGTGTTTACATCCCTCGGTGGATGTGAAGGAGCCAATGTTTACATCCTTCGGTGGATGTGAAGGAGCCAATGTTTACATCCTTCGGTGGATGTGAAGGAGCCAATGTTTACATCCTTCGGTGGATGTGAAGGAGCCAATGTTTACATCCTTCGGTGGATGTGAAGGAGGCAATGTTTACATCCTTCGGTGGATGTGAAGGAGGCAATATTTACATCCCTCGGTGGATGTGAAGGAGCCAATGTTTACATCCCTCGGTGGATGTGAAGGAGGCAATGTTTACATCCTTCGATGGATGTGAAGGAGGCAATGTTTACATCCTTCGGTGGATGTGAAGGAGGCAATGTTTACATCCTTCGGTGGATGTGAAGGAGCCAATGTTTACATCCTTCGGTGGATGTGAAGGAGCCAATGTTTACATCCTTCGGTGGATGTGAAGGAGCCAATGTTTACATCCTTCGGTGGATGTGAAGGAGCCAATGTTTACATCCTTCGTTGGATGTGAAGGAGGCAATGTTTACATCCCTCGGTGGATGTGAAGGAGCCAATGTTTACATCCTTCGGTGGATGTGAAGGAGCCAGTGTTTACATCCCTCGGTGGATGTGAAGGAGCCAATGTTTACATCCTTCGGTGGATGTGAAGGAGACAATGTTTACATCCTTCGGTGGATGTAAAGGAGCCAATGTTTACATCCCTCGGTGGATGTGAAGGAGGCAATGTTTACATCCCTCGGTGGATGTGAAGGAGGCAATGTTTACATCCTTCGATGGATGTGAAGGAGGCAATGTTTACATCCCTCGGTGGATGTGAAGGAGCCAGTGTTTACATCCCTCGGTGGATGTGAAGGAGCCAGTGTTTACATCCCTCTGTATATGTGAAGGAGCCAATGTTTACATCCCTCGGTGGATGTGAAGGAGGCAATGTTTACATCCCTCGGTGGATGTGAAGGAGCCAATGTTTACATCCCTCAGTGGATGTGAAGGAGCCAATGTTTACATCCCTCTGTGGATGTGAAGGAGCCAGTGTTTACATCCCTCGGTGGATGTGAAGGAGGCAATGTTTACATCCTTCAGTGGATGTGAAGGAGCCAATGTTTACATCCCTCGGTGGATGTGAAGGAGCCAGTGTTTACATCAGTCGGTGGATGTGAAGGAGGCAATGTTTACACCCTCGATGGATGTGAAGGAGGTAATGTTTACATCCCTCGGTAGATGTGAAGGAGCCAATGTTTACATCAGTCGGTGGATGTGAAGGAGCCAATGTTTACATCCCTCGGTGGATGTGAAGGAGCCAATGTTTACATCCCTCGGTGGATGTGAAGGAGCCAATGTTTACATCAGTCGGTGGATGTGAAGGAGCCAGTGTTTACATCCCTCGGTGGATGTGAAGGAGCCAATGTTTACATCAGTCGGTGGATGTGAAGGAGCCAGTGTTTACATCAGTCGGTGGATGTGAAGGAGCCAATGTTTACATCAGTCGGTGGATGTGAAGGAGGCAATGTTTACATCCCTCAGTGGATGTGAAGGAGCCAATGTTTACATCAGTCGGTGGATGTGAAGGAGGCAATGTTTGCATCCCTCTGTGTATGTGAAGGAGGCAATGTTTACATCCCTCTGTGTATGTGAAGGAGCCAATGTTTACATCCCTCTGTGGATGTGAAGGAGCCAATGTTTACATCCCTCTGTGGATGTGAAGGAGCCAGTGTTTATATCTCTCGGTGGATGTGAAGGAGCCAATGTTTACATCCCTCTGTGGATGTGAAGGAGCCAGTGTTTATATCTCTCGGTGGATGTGAAGGAGCCAATGTTTACATCCCTCTGTGGATGTGAAGGAGCCAATGTTTACATCCCTCTGTGGATGTGAAGGAGCCAATGTTTACACCCTCGGTGGATGTGAAAGAGCAGCTCGGAGACGCACTACAAACTGAAAACAAAAAAAACATTTATAAATACTCCACTTCAGACGAAATTAAAAATTTTCTTCTGTCTCCCCCCCCCTACAAAAAAAAGTTTTCATTATTTAATTTTTCTCTAATTGTAAATCGGGAAGTCCAAAGTCTCAGAGACGCTGGATATTTAAATTTTCTTTTGAGTGTAAGCGACCCAAGCCTCGCGCGCCAAGTCGTTAAAATGCAATCAATTTTGTTTTCTCCTCGTATCCCCTCTGTCTCCTCCTCCTCCTGGTATCCCCTTTGTCTCCTCCTCCTAGTATCCCCTCTGTCTCCTCCTCCTGGTATCCCCTTTGTCTCCTCCTAGTATCCCCTCTGTTTCCTCCTCCTGGTATTCCCTCTGTCTCTTCCTCCTGGTATCCCCTCGGTCTCCTCCTCCTGGTATTCCCTCTGTCTCCTCTTCCTGGTATCCCCTCTGTCTCCTCCTCCTCCTGGTATTTCCTGTGTCCTCCTGGTATCTCCGACTCCTCCCATGGGTATCTCCTCTGTCTCCTCCTCCTCCTCCTCCTCCTCCTGGAATCCCCTCTGTCTTCTTCTCCTCTTCCTCTTCCACTGGCGGACAACAAGAAGCCCAGATTAAAATCTGAAATCATTTAATTAGAGAAAGCAGTTTAATAGGGGAAACTGATGCTTACAAATTAGCGCCGGTTTTGTTTCATGGTGGGGAGGTGTTGGAGAGGTGGTGGGGAGGTGGTGGGGAGGTTGGTGAGAGCCTCTTATCAATATGCTAATGTTAGGACAATCCTGGACTGGCGAGAAGCGAAGGGAAATCTGTGTACACACACACACACACACACACACACACACACACACATAGGGATGTTAAGAAGTATTTCTTCAGTCATAGAGTTGTCAGGAAGTGGAATAGTCTGGAGAGTGAGATAGTAAAGGCAGGATCCATACATAGATTTAAGAAGATGTATGACGAAGCTCACTGAGCAGGGAGAGAGAGTGGACCTAGTAGCAACCAGCGAACAGGCGGGGCCAGGAGCTATGATTCGAACCCTGCAACCACAATTAGGTGAGTACACACACACACATTGACACTCAGCTAGTTGTCTCAGTGTATTTTTCACCGTCTTCTAAGTCTCTTGTTGTCATACAGAGGTACTATAGTGCTCAGGGTTGGAACCAGTACCTCCAGGACTTTCACTTGTAAATTATGACATACCCTTCTCGCCTGCGCTCCAAGGAATACAGTTGAAGGGATTTTAAATGCACCCAGTACTTTAGATAATTGATTGAGTGTATTTAGGCAGTGCGAGTTCTCTAAGTTATCCAGCTCAGCAGTCTCGCCTGCCTTGAAGGATGCTGTCAGTATACAGCAGTATTCCAGCTTAGAGACAATAAGTGACTTGAAGAGTACCATCACTGGCTCAGCATCTCTTGTCTTGAAAGTTCTGCTTATCCAGTTTATCATTTTCCTTACGGTAGAATTGGCAATATTATTGTGATCCTTGAATGTGAGATCTTCTGACAACATTCCTCCCAAGTCTCGCACAAGACACCTTTACTTGGTTAAATAATTTGAGTTTGTCTTGTATTGCGTTTCAATCTTTATTTATTTTAATCTTCCATAGCAGAGCAACTGAAACTTGTCCTCGTTAAGCATTATATTGTTATTATATTGTTGTCTGGGGCCCACTGGAAGATTTGATTTATATCCATAGAGATCCTGGTGTCATGAGCAAACGATTTGACGGTACTGTGATTCATGTCGTTGTCAGTGTCAGCTATAAGAATGAGAGGCAGAAATGGGACCAGTACTGTGCCTTACAGAAACAGAACTTTTTCACTGTGTCATCCTTCGACTTCACTATTTACTATTGTTCTCTGGGTTCTATTAGTTAAGAAGTTTAATATCCGTCTTCCCAATTTTTCAGTTATTCCTTTTGCACGCATTTGTGTGCTATCACACCATGGCTACACTTGTCTAATGATTTTGTAAGATCACCTTAAACTACATTAGCATTTAGTTTCTCTTCCGGTGATGTAATGATGTAGCAGATGTGTAAGGTAGATATACCCTACCCTAAACCCATGCTGCCCTGGACTGTGAAATTGTTGTGATTCAGGTGATTGGCATCCTTGCTTCTTAGGACCCGCTCAAAGATTTTGATAATGTGTGAAGTTAGAGCTATTGATCTATAATTTTTTGGCAATTGCTTTATTGCCACCTTTGTGAAGTGGGGCTATATCAGCGGGTTTTAGTGACTGTGGGATAACACCCGTCTCCAGACTCCTCCATAAAACAATAAAGGCCGGAGATAATTGTTTCTTACAAATTTTGATGAATATGACGCTCCTGGGAGATGAATATGGATGTATACGGAGTTCCTGGAACAGGAAGCATGGATGTGTTGTCGATAGTTTTTTTCAAAGTCAACTGTAGTAAGAGCTATATAAGAAATTGTGGAGATATTAGCTGCGCTTCGAGTCTCTCTCATGACAGTCTAGTTGGAATCCTTGATGTGTAGACGAGTGAGTGGTTCACTGAACACAGACTCGTATTGTGGCTTCAGCACTTCACTTGTTTCCTGACTGTCACCAGTGTATGTTCCGTCTCCTTCAAGTAAAGGCCCTATATTGAGTCAGTGTTTTTTTTCGCTCTGCAGTCTGCATTAAGAGAAAAAGTATTCGGGATTTCTCTTAATTTTATTTATGGCTCTTTTCTCCCTCTGTCTCTCCCGGACTCTATGATGAGGTCAGTTTGTGCTCTATGTTCTGTATTTCTCTAACCAGGGCTTCCCGTCCTGCTAGAGTCTGCTAATATAAAATAACAGGAAATTGTGGAGATGTTGCAAGAATTTGGAAGTACAGCAAAATTAATGCCAATATACATCAATAAACAGTTACATCCTTGAGGTTACACAAAACAAAATAATTCTAAAAAATTACGAATTGCAGAATATTACTTATATAGGAGCCTTTGATATCTCTCGTCTTCACAAGTAGAGAGAGAAAGCCTATCTCTCTCTCTCTCTCTCTCTCTCTCTCTCTCTCTCTCTCTCTCTCTCTCTCTCTCTCTCTTTACACAGGGTTTTTACAAGGTTAGGTTTAGGTTCCTAACTTGATATGCAAGCTAAGAGCTGTTACCCACATTATCTCTCTCTCTCTCCCTCGAGTTAGCGTCTTCTTCACCGTCGAGGTATGTGTCTGGTGCAAGTTTCGAGCGCCAGTGAACTGACCCTCAGTGCGGTGGTCAGGTGGTCATACCAGTGTATCTCATCAACCTCGCAATTTATTTGCTCCCAGTTGTTCTTGTCAATGAAATTGTTGAATTCATCCTCATGATTGATCGTGTTTCTGTGTCCCGGGCCACTGTGCACACAGGTCTGTACCTCGATTATGTTGTGGCTGGAGACTGCAGTCTTCGACACTGTTACGTCCAGGAGCAGGTCCTCTTTGGTTAGTAAATACAAGGTTTAGAGTGCTTCCCAGTCTGGTGGGCTCAGCAGTCTACTGGCTTAAGGCGGATTTATTACAGAGGTTTAATAATTCTGTTGTGTGATGCCGTCCCTCTAAGCTAACTTCAGGGACTCTCCATATTTACAACCCTTGCTACAGTCTTCCATTTAAGATATCTCAAATTTAAGTCTCCCAGCAACAGGTTATTTGGAAAAGGGTTTGATAGGTTTTGAAAACAACGTTCGATCTCCACCGAGTCTTGAATACTGGGAAGCTGTGTCAAGTGTCTAATATACAATCACAAACAGGTTCCTGGCTTTCGATTTTGACTGCATAAACTTCAACTACATCGTTTGTGGAGTCCAGTATCTCAGTACAAATAAGTGACTCTCTAACATAGAGGATATAATCTCTCTTCCTGCCTGTTTTTTCCGGTAGTATCTACATAGACTGTATCCTGGAATCCATATTATTAAAACAGTCTGGTGAGTCTCTGTGAAAGCTACAAATATTACCTTTGACTCCGTGAGGCAAGAGGCGGGTGCACAGGGGCATAGCTGGAATTTAAAGACACAGATGAGTAACGAAATATTTTTCTAGCTTTGAGGTAATAAGCAAAAAAGATGACTTGGATAGAGAAGTTTTGTAGGCAGATTCCACACACAGCTTTAAGGGTAAGTACGATGAAAGTGGCCACTTAAAAAGTGTGTGTGTGTGTGTGTGTGTGTGTGTGTGTGTGTGTGTGTGTGTGTGTCTGTGTGCTCATCTAATTGTGTTTGTAGGGGTCGAGTCGCAGCTCTTGGCTCCGCCTCTTCACTGGTTTCTACTAGTGTGTGTGTGTGTGTGTGTGTGTGTGTGTGTGTGTGTGTGTGTGTGTGTGTGCACTCACCTATTTCTGGTTGCAGGAGTCGAGTCACAGCTCCTGTGTGTCTGTGTGTATACCATCTCCCTCTCCGTAATGTTCATCTCAGCACTCTCTCCGTCGACAGTGCACTCAGCAGAGGGCCGGAACCGAGTGCCATTGCACTCAGCAGAGGGCCAGACCCCGAGTGCCATTGACACTGTACCACCAACAGAACGCCAACATCAATTTGCATGATCGTTATCTCGTAGGTTTCCGGAAACCTTTTCAGCAGTTCTGAAACCACAAGTGATCACAATCACTGAATCAGTTCACTCGAAAATAAATATATATCGTACGAAAAGGAATAATGTTTCTTTAAACATCGCTCACTTCTCTCAAATGTTCGTATTTCCACGCTCTAAGGCGATTTTTTTTCCCTTTTAACGGGGTGTTAAGTAAGGAAATTTGAAGACAGAGAGAACGTTTCGCTCACAGGTGACCTGTGACTGAAGTTCTATGCAGGGAGAAACACAACGTGGTAAAGCTTTACACAGAGCGAAACATGACTCGACAAAGCTCTGATCAGAGCGAAACATGGCTTGATAAAGCTCTATACAGAACGCTGCTGCTATTACTTTTGAGGATTTTAAACAGCAAGAGCAGACAGAATTTCTCACCATGTAAACACAGCACTGACGTCCCACGTCATCAAGATCCTAGAGGGAGTTTTACCAACAATGTGCAACTCTTGGGTATCTTTATTGAGGAAACGTTTCGCCACACAGTGGCTTCATCAGTCCATACATAGGAGAAACTTGAAGAACAGGAGGAGAATGAGGTAATCAGTCCCTCAACCTTGAGTCGATGTGTTCAGTCCATCAGTCTTGAGTAGATTGATGGACTGAACACATCGACTCAAGGTTGAGGGACTGATTACCTCATTCTCCTCCTGTTCTTCAAGTTTCTCCTATGTATGGACTGATGAAGCCACTGTGTGGCGAAACGTTTCCTCAATAAAGATACCCAAGAGTTGCACATGTGTCTAATTTATCAACATGTCGGTTCTCTGAACCATTCATCTATTTACTAACAATGTTCATGAACGTCCTCACAACACCTGCACAGACCCAGGGTAACGAGGCCTCAGAGCAGGTCACTCCTGGCTCTTACAGTTGTTAGAATATTCACATACCGGCTGCTTCCCCCCCCAATCCACCTCCTCTGCTGGATACTTTACTGAAGTATACTCAAGCCAAGAACATAAGAATATAAGAAAGAAGGAACACTGCAGCAGGCCTACTGGCCCATGCGATGTAGGTCCAATTCTCCCACCGGCTTATACCAATGCCTTAATTAACCTAGCCAGGTCAGTCACATTCACTTAAAGGAGGAACGCGGCATCTGACCTAGTAGTACAAACTAGTTAAGTCCAACTCACACCCACTCACACTCACTCATGTATTTATCCAATCTATTTTTAGAACTACACAACGTCTTAGCTTCTAAACCATACCACGGGCGGGATTTGAACCCGCGGTCAGAGAGTCTCAAAACTCCAGACTCTCTGACCGCGGGTTCAAATCCCGCCCGTGGTATGGTTTGTTTGCAATCGTGTCATGACGATTTCGTGAGTCTTAGCTTTTATGATGGTACTCGGGAGTTTGTTCCACCCATGTGATGAGACACATGCACTTCTAGTAAGGGAATGTTTGACTTATACAAGTCTTCTTAACGTGTGCATGTGTACTTTGCGCCCTATTGTGTTTTCGCGTATGAATCTCAAACTTTCTTTCTCTTTCTTCCACTGGAAGGACCGCTATCTCATTGTACCGTGATAGGGGATATGCTTCGAGTCTTACTGGTTCTCATTCTGACGTCGAGCTGCCTCGTTATTCTACGTTAGCTTCCTTCTCGATGACAAGGCTGATCATATTGCTCATTTCCAGCCGTGGATGGTAAATCTGGTGTTATATATAGATGAGTCGGTTGCCGTGATGGAGTGGGGGCTGTCATGAACTCTGGTGTCTGGTAATCTCAGTACCATCCCTCATATTTACTCAGCTTGGACTCATCTCTGGCTGTCAGACTCAGCACAATCCCTCAGATCCAGCTGGGACTCACTCGTGATTCTGCTGATCCATTGGCTCGTGGTGAAGATCGTCTCCTTGATGTTACTATGGTACTCCCACGTACTGCATATACCTGGCTGGCGGCACATCTGTGTCTGTTACTCCTAGTCTACAACCCAAGCTGCCCCATGCTGGATGATGCTGTTGAACTCTCTTCTCCTCTACCCTCCAGTGTTTCGGTCTCCCCGTGCCAGATTCCTCCAGAATTGAGCTCGAGGAAAGGTACGACATCCTACAGTTCCAGTCCTTGCCAACGGCTCAGGTTTCGACCAAGACTTTCGCGTCCATATTCTCCGTGCCACGTATTCTTTTCCCCGTGTTATGTGTATTCCTTTCTCCGTGGCACGGACGGGTTGGTCAGTATCTGAGCGTCAACTGAACCTTTGAACACCAGAGACTTGTGAAAGCAGTGTTCATGCTGCAGAAACCGTCGTAACTTTTACAAAATCAACAATAAGAAATCAACAGAGAGCGAAACGTGGAAGCGAAACGTTTCCCTAACGAAGGCTTATTCCGCTGTCTTCGTTTCACCTCAGGTGCAAAAACGGCTGCATCTGTTTACATGCTTACACAGCTATGATATCAAACTCACCGTTTTGTTTGCAGTTATATAATCCAAAGATCGGTGTTTTGTTTAGTCCTATAATTCAAACTTCGGTGTTTTATTTACAGTTTTATAATACAAACTTCAGTGTTTTATTCACAGTTTTATAATACAAACTTCAGTGTTTTATTCACAGTTTTGTAATACAAACTTCGGTGTTTTATTCACAGTTTTATAATACAAACTTCGGTGTTTTATTTACAGTTTTATAATACAAACTTCGGTGTTTTATTCACAGTTTTGTAATACAAACTTCGGTGTTTTATTCACAGTTTTGTAATACAAACTTCGGTGTTTTATTCACAGTTTTGTAATACAAACTTCGGTGTTTTATTCACAGTTTTGTAATACAAACTTCGGTGTTTTATTCACAGTTTTATAATACAAACTTCGGTGTTTTATTTACAGTTTTATAATACAAACCGGTGTTTTATTTAGTTTTATAATACAATCTGGGTGTTATATTTACAGTTCATATCTTCTAACTCTGTGTTTTATTTACAGGTTGTAAACGGTCCCGTCAGGATGAAGATGCTAGAAGTGGGTCCCCAGCCTCACCAGCCCGGGAGGAGCCCATCAGCCTGAAGGTGGGGGCCCCAGCGAGCCCCGATAACGCAGGGCCCACGCCCCCTCCACTCCAACCCAAAGAGGAGCCGCCGACGACCCGGGACGACCACCATAGCGACGACGAGGGACGACCCAGCAAGGCGTCGCGGCGGGAAGGTCCTGAGGAGGAGGAGGAGGAGGAGGCGTCGGCTCTAACGCCTCCTGGAGGAGGCGCTGAAGGAGGAGGTAAAATCTCCAATATGGAGACCCTGGTGAGGCTTTTCCCCGGGCGCAAGATTCAGGTGCTAGAGGCTGTGTTGCTGCGCTGCGGCGGGGACGTGCTGCGCGCCATCCAGACGCTGCTGTACGCCCTGCCGCCTGCGGCCGCCACGCCGCCGCCCCCGCCGCCGCCGCAGCCGCCGCAGGTACACCCCCATCACCACCATCACCACCACCACCACCACGAGAGCAACAACAACGAACAGCACCACCAGCAGCAGCACCACCAGCAGCACCACCAGCACCGCCCCTCACCACCACGGTCCCCAGACCTGCGTCAACACGACCTTCTGCCGGACCCCGCAGCCCTTAGGGCCTCTGCCTTCGCCCCCCTCACCCCCCCTACCCTAGCCAGGTTCCCCTACCCCCCACCCCACGCCCTCATGGGCCTCCACTACCCACACTTCCTACCACCCCGCCCAGAGTACTACCCACCCCTTAACCTCTCCTCCCACACCGCCACCCTCCTGGCAGCTCACCCGCCCTCCCCCCCACCCAGGGACCTTTCGGTCTCCCCGACATCTCAGCCAGACCAGGACACGGAGTGAGGCCGCCCACAGGCCGCCCACTCACGGACACACAGGCCGCCCACCTACGACACCCGCCCACTCATGGATCCAGAGAACGCCCACATATGACACTCGCCCACCTATGGACTCACAGGCCGCCCACTCACGGACCCACAGGCCGTCCATTCACGGACCCACAGGCCGTCCATTCACGGATCCACAGGCCACCCACTTTTGACACCCGCCCACACATAGTTGTCTTTACACCTACTATCACTTTTCACCTAGCAGTAAATAGGTACCTAGGTGTTAGTCGACTGGTGTGGGTGGCATCCTGGGGAAGAGCGTCCACAAGGGTAACAATCCACACTGCCTGGCTTTCCTGGGGTTCTTCTGGCTTAATAATTACCCTGGGGTAATTAACACCCTGGGTTAATTATTCTGGGTTAATTATCATCACTCATTATTCACCCTGAAGCCATAGATCCTCTTGCTTGGCATCGCTAGGCACTGCTTGGCACTGCTAGGCACTGCTTGGCACTGCTTGGCACTGCTAGGTACTGCTAAACAATGCTAGGCACTGTTAGACACTGCTAAACAATGCAAGGCACTGTTAGACACTGCTAGGCACTGCTAGGAACTGCTTGGCACTGCTAGGCACTTGCTAGGCCCTGCTAGGCACTTGCTAGGCACTGCTAGGCACCGAGAGGCACTTGCCAGGCACTGGGAGGCAATGAGTGGAACTTAAGAGGCACTTCACTCCATATCCACTCCTACCAACACCAAACTCCATTCAACGAACCTCCATGGAGGTACAGCAGGGAGGACACACACACACACACACACACACACACACACACACACACACACACACACACGTGTGTGCGTGCCCTGGGGGTCAGGATTTGTAAATATCCAGTACTTGTAAATGCTATTTACACCCAGAACCTCTGTGTTTTACAGTTTTACAGATGTAGCAGCGTGCAATAGTCGTGATTTACAGGTGATGGAGAATGTTGCAGAGGGTGGAGTGGGTGGTGCTGATCCCCCGCCCACACCACCCTCTCTGGTCTCCCACTCACCTTCCACCCTCTCTGATCTCCCACCCACCTTCCACCCTCTCTGGTCTCCCACTCACCTTCCACCCTCTCTGGTCTCCCACTCACCTTCCACCCTCTCTGGTCTCCCACTCACCTTCCACCCTCTCTGGTCTCCCACCAACCTTCCACCCTCTCTGGTCTCCCACCAACCTTCCACCCTCTCTGGTCTCCCACCAACCTTCCACCCTCTCTGATCTCCCACCCACCTTCCACCCTCTCTGATCTCCCACCCACCTTCCACCCTCTCTGGTCTTCCACCAACCTTCCACCCTCTCTGGTCTCCCACCAACCTTCCACCCTCTCTGGTCTCCCACCCACGTTCCACCCTCTCTGGTCTCCCACCAACCTTCCACCCTCTCTGGTCTCCCACCAACCTTCCACCCTCTCTGATCTCCCACTCACCTTCCACCCTCTCTGGTCTCCCACCAACCTTCCACCCTCTCTGATCTCCCACCCACCTTCCACCCTCTCTGATCTCCCACCCACCTTCCACCCTCTCTGGTCTCCCACCAACCTTCCACCCTCTCTGGTCTCCCACCAACCTTCCACCCTCTCTGGTCTCCCACCAACCTTCCACCCTCTCTGGTCTCCCACTCACCTTCCACCCTCTCTGGTCTCCCACCAACCTTCCACCCTCTCTGATCTCCCACCCACCTTCCACCCTCTCTGGTCTCCCACTCACCTTCCACCCTCTCTGATCTCCCACCCACCTTTCACCCTCTCTGGCCTCCCACCAACCTTCCACCCTCTCTGGTCTCCCACTCACCTTCCACCCTCTCTGGTCTCCCATCAACCTTCCACCCTCTCTGGTCTCCCACCCACCTTCCACCCTCTCTGGTCTCCCACCAACCTTCCACCCTCTCTGGTCTCCCACCAACCTTCCACCCTCTCTGGTCTCCCACCAACCTTCCACCCTCTCTGGTCTCCCACCAACCTTCCACCCTCTCTGATCTCCCACCCACCTTCCACCCTCTCTGATCTCCCACCCACCTTCCACCCTCTCTGACCTCCCACCCACCTTCCACCCTCTCTGATCTCCCACCCACCTTCCACCCTCTCTGGTCTCCCATCAACCTTCCACCCTCTCTGGTCTCCCACCAACCTTCCACCCTCTCTGGTTTCCCACCAACCTTCCACCCTCTCTGATCTCCCACCCACCTTCCACCCTCTCTGATCTCCCACCCACCTTCCACCCTCTCTGGTCTCCCACCCACCTTCCACCCTCTCTGATCTCCCACCCACCTTCCACCCTCTCTGGTCTCCCGCCTACCTTACATCCTCTCTGGTCTCCCACCCACCTTCCACCCTCTCTGGTCTCCCACCTACCTTACATCCTCTCTGGTCTCCCACCCACTTTCCACCCTCTATGGTCTCCCACCCATCTTCCACCCTCTTTGGTCTCCCACCTCACCTTGTCTCATCTCCCACCCGCTTTCCACCCTCTTTGTTCTCCTACCCACCTTTCACCCTGTCTGGTCTCCCACCCATCTTCCACCCACTTTGGTTTCCCACCTCACCCTGTATTGTCTCCCACCCACTTTCTACCCTCTTTGGTCTCCCACCCGCCTTCCACCCTCTCTGATCTCCCATCCACCTTCCACCCTCTCTGATCTCCCATCCACCTTCCACCCTCTCTGGTCTCCCACCCACATTCCACCCTCTCTGGTCTCCCACCCACCTTCCACCCACTTTGGTCTCCCATCTCACCCTGTCTGATCTCCCACCCACTTTCCACCCTCTTTGGTCTCCCATCTCACCCTGTCTGATCTCCCACCCACTTTCCACCCTCTTTGGTCTCCCACCCACCTTTCACCCTGTCTGGTCTCGCACCCACCTTCCACCCTCTCTGGTCTTCCACTCACCTTCCACCCTCTCTGGTCTCCCACCTACCTTACACCCTCTCTGGTCTCCCACCTACCTTACACCCTCTCTGGTCTCCCACCCACCTTCCACCCTCTATGGTCTCCCACCCATCTTCTACCCTCTTTGGTCTCTCACCTCACCCTGTCTGATCTCCCACCCACTTTCCACCCTCTTTGGTCTCCCACCCACCTTTCACCCTGTCTGATCTCCCACCCATCTTCCACCCACTTTGATCTCCCACCTCACCCTGTCTTGTCTCCCACCCACTTTCCACCCTCTCTGGTCTCCCACCTACCTTCCACCTTCTCTAGTCTCCCACCCACCTTCCATCCTCTCTGGTCTCCCACCCATCTTCCACCCACTTTGGCCTCTCACCCCACCTTCTCTGGTCTCCCATCCACCTTCCACCCTTCCTGGTCTCCCACCAACCTTCCACCCTCTTTGGCCTCCCACCTACCTTCCACTCTGTCTGGTCACCCACCCACCTTCCACCCTGTGTGGTTTTCCACCCACCTTCCACCCTCTCTGGTCTCCCACCCACCTTCCACCCTCTCTGGTCTCCCACCCACCTTCCACCTTCTCTGGTCTCCCACCCACCTTCCACCCTCTCTGGTCTCCCACCCACCCCACCCTCTCTGGTCTCCCACTCACCCTCCCTCTCTGGTCTCCCACCCGCCTTCTACCCTCTCTGGTCTCCCACCCACCTCCCACCCTCTCTGGTCTCCCACCCACCTTCCACCCTCTCTGGTCTCCCACCCACCTTCCACCCTCTCTGGTCTCCCACCCACCTCCCTCCCTCTCTGGTCTCCCACCCTCCTTCTACCCTCTCTGGTCTCCCACCCACCTCCCACCCTCTCTGGTCTCCCACCCACCTTCCACCCTCTCTGGTCTCCCACCCACCTTCCACCCTCTCTGGTCTCCCACCCACCTTCCACCCTCTCTGGTCTCCCACCCACCTCCCACCCTCTCTGGTCTCCCACCCACCTTCCACCCTCTCTGGTCTCCCACCCACCCCACCCTCCACCTCTCTGGCCTTCACACTGTTCTATCATGCTTCTCCTCTCTCCTCCTCCTATTCCTCCTCCTCCACCACCACGTCCTCCCCTCCACGACCTCCTTCTCCACCACCTCCTTCTCCACCCCCTCCTCCTCCTCCACCTTCTCCATCACCACCACCTCCTCCTCCTCCACCATCTCCTCCACCACCTCCTCCTCCACCACCTCCTCCACCACCTCCTTCTCCATACCACCTCCTCCTCCTCCACCAACTCCTCCATCACCACCACCTCCTCGTCCTCCTCCTCCTTCATACCACCTCCTCCACTACCACTTCCTCCTCTACCACCTCCTCCTCCTCCACCACCACCTACTTCTCCTCCACCACCTCCTCAACCTCCTCCTTCTCTATCACCTCCTCCTCCACCACCTCCTCCTCTACCACCTCCTCCTCTATCACCTCCTCCTCTACCACCTCCTCCTCCTCCACCACCTCCTCCATCACCACCACCTCCTCCTCTACCACCTCCTCCTCTACCACCTCCTCCTCCTCCACCACCTCCTCCATCACCACCTCCTCCTCCTCCACCACCTCCTCCTCCACCACCTCCTCCACCACCTCCTTCTCCATACCACCTCCTCCTCCTCCACCACCTCCTCCATCACCACCACCTCCTCGTCTTCCTCCTCCTACACACCACCTCCTCCACTACCACCTCCTCCTCTACCACCTCCTACTCCTCCACCACCACCTCCTTCTCCCCCACCACCTCCTCCACCACCTCCTCCTCTACCACCTCCTCCTCTACCACCTCCTCCTCTACCACCTCCACCTCCACCACCACCTCCTCCACCACCACCTCCTCCACCACCTCCACCACCTCCACCTCCTGCTTCTAAGTGTACCACAACAACTAACATCAGCTTGGAGTGCATGTGAACTATCATCTAGCTTATAGAAAGTTATGTAAATAAACATTTGAATCTTGTTTAGTGTCTTTATCGCCTTACATCAAGGTAGTCACTCCAAGGAAGGAAACACTGCCACCATCATTCCTCCAATGGCTGCCTTCTTAGAGGAATTTTTTAAACGCCTTGTGAATTACTGTGTATGTACGGTGGAAATAAATGGTATAAAATACCGACACAATGGCAATATAAACACAAATGCAGTATAATGTGATCCTTTATTGACTACGTTTCGCCCACACAGTGGGCTTTTTCAAGTCACAAACAGAACTACCTGGGGTGGAAGGAACGCGAGTATTTATAGTCCGGCTGAGTTCAGGTGAAGAATGCTGCATCTGATGATGTACCGAGTTGGGTTGTAGAGTCTAAAAACTTGGGTAGCTTGGAAAGGAGACTGGACAAGTTTGTGAGCAGACCTTCTACAGCCGGACTATAAATACTCGCGTTCCTTCCACCCCAGGTAGTTCTGTTTGTGACTTGAAAAAGCCCACTGTGTGGGCGAAACGTAGTCAATAAAGGATCACATTATACTGCATTTGTGTTTATATTGCCACTGTGTATGTACACTGAGAGGTGTGTATCTCTCAGTGTATGTACACTGAGAGGTGTGTATCTCAGTGTATGTACACTGAGAGGTGTGTATCTCTCAGTGTATGTACACTGAGAGATGTGTATGTCTCAGTGTATGTACACTGAGAGGTGTGTATCTCAGCGTATGTACACTGAGAGATGTGTATGTCTCAGTGTATGTACACTGAGAGGTGTGTATCTCAGCGTATGTACACTGAGAGATGTGTATCTCTCAGTGTATGTACACTGAGAGATGTGTATCTCTCAGTGTATGTACACTGAGAGATGTGTATCTCTCAGTGTATGTACACTGAGAGATGTGTATACGGTTCAAGTTCATTGATTTGTACTCCCTGGAACGCAGGCGAGAAAGATACCTGATAATATACTCTTGGAAAATCCTAGAGGGACTAGTCCCAAATCAGCACACGAAAATAACTCCCTACGAAAGCAAAAGACTGTTTCGTACATCGGTTTACGTGCGGCCAGCAGTAACAGCCTGGTTGATCAGGCCCTGATCAGCCTGGTCATGGACCGTGCCGCGGGGGCGTTGACCCCCGGAACCCCCTCCAGGTATAGGCAGACTGTTCCACTCATCCACTGCTCTTCCTCCAAACCAGTACTTTCCTGGGTCTGGGTTTGAGAAGGACCTGCCTAATGTGGGCCAGTAGGCCTGCTGCAGTGTTCCTACTCTCTTACGTTCTTATATCCTTTCTAAATCTAAACTTTTCAGTTTATATCTCCATGTTGATAGAGGCAACAAGAGGAATTATATACACAACAGAGAGAGTAAATAGGAGAAGATGAGAGGAATTAACATAACACAGAGAGTAAATAGGAGAAGATGAGAGGAATTAACACAACACAGAGAGTAAATAGGAGAAGATGAGAGGAATTTGGTTGACATAATGGCTGATAAACACGCTAGATAACAGGGATATCTTGCTACTCCTACTTACACTTTGGTCACACTTCACAGACACGCACATGCATATATATATATACATACATCTAGGTTTTTCTCCTTTTTCTAAATAGCTCTTGTTCTTCTTTATTTCTTCTATTGCCCATGGGGAAGTGAAAAAGAATCTTTCCTCCGTAAGCCATGCGTGTCGTATGAGACGACTAAAATGCCGGGAGCAATGGGCTAGTAACCCCTTCTCCTGTAGACATTTACTAAAAAAGAGAAGAAGAAAAACTTTATAAAACTGGGATGCTTAAATGTGCGTGGATGTAGTGCGGATGACAAGAAACAGATGATTGCTGATGTTATGAATGAAAAGAAGTTGGATGTCCTGGCCCTAAGCGAAACAAAACTGAAAGGGGTAGGGGAGTTTCGGTGGGGGGAAATAAATGGGATTAAATCTGGAGTATCTGAGAGAGTTAGAGCAAAGGAAGGGGTAGCAGTAATGTTGAATGATCAGTTATGGAAGGAGAAAAGAGAATATGAATGTGTAAATTCAAGAATTATGTGGATTAAAGTAAAGGTTGGATGCGAGAAGTGGGTCATAATAAGCGTGTATGCACCTGGAGAAGAGAGGAATGCAGAGGAGAGAGAGAGATTTTGGGAGATGTTAAGTGAATGTATAGGAGCCTTTGAACCAAGTGAGAGAGTAATTGTGGTAGGGGGCCTGAATGCTAAAGTAGGAGAAACTTTTAGAGAGGGTGTGGTAGGTAAGTTTGGGGTGCCAGGTGTAAATGATAATGGGAGCCCTTTGATTGAACTTTGTATAGAATGGGGTTTAGTTATAGGTAATACATATTTTAAGAAAAAGAGGATAAATAAGTATACAAGATATGATGTAGGGCGAAATGACAGTAGTTTGTTGGATTATGTATTGGTAGATAAAAGACTGTTGAGTAGACTTCAGGATGTACATGTTTATAGAGGGGCCACAGATGTACAAGATCACTTTCTAGTTGTAGCTACACTGAGAGTAAAAGGTAGATGGGATACAAGGAGAATAGAAGCATCAGGGAAGAGAGAGGTGAAGGTTTATAAACTAAAAGAGGAGGCAGTTAGGGTAAGATATAAACAGCTATTGGAGGATAGATGGGCTAATGAGAGCATAGGCAATGGGGTCGAAGAGGTATGGGGTAGGTTTAAAAATGTAGTGTTAGAGTGTTCAGCAGAAGTTTGTGGTTACAGGAAAGTGGGTGCGGGAGGGAAGAGGAGCGATTGGTGGAATGATGATGTGAAGAGAGTAGTAAGGGAGAAAAAGTTAGCATATGAGAAGTTTTTACAAAGTAGAAGTGATGCAAGGAGGGAAGAGTATATGGAGAAAAAGAGAGATGTTAAGAGAGTGGTGAAGCAATGTAAAAAGAGAGCAAATGAGAGAGTGGGTGAGATGTTATCAACAAATTTTGTTGAAAATAAGAAAAAGTTTTGGAGTGAGATTAACAAGTTAAGAAAGCCTAGAGAACGAATGGATTTGTCAGTTAAAAATAGGAGAGGAGAGTTATTAAATGGAGAGTTAGAGGTATTGGGAAGATGGAGGGAATATTTTGAGGAATTGTTAAATGTTGATGAAGATAGGGAAGCTGTGATTTCGTGTATAGGGCAAGGAGGAACAACATCTTGTAGGAGTGAGGAAGAGCCAGTTGTGAGTGTGGGGGAAGTTCGTGAGGCAGTAGGTAAAATGAAAGGGGGTAAGGCCGCTGGGATTGATGGGATAAAGATAGAAATGTTAAAAGCAGGTGGGGATATAGTTTTGGAGTGGTTGGTGCAATTATTTAATAAATGTATGGAAGAGGGTAAGGTACCTAGGGATTGGCAGAGAGCATGCATAGTTCCTTTGTATAAAGGCAAAGGGGATAAAAGAGAGTGCAAAAATTATAGGGGGATAAGTCTGTTGAGTATACCTGGCAAAGTGTATGGTAGAGTTATTATTGAAAGAATTAAGAGTAAGACGGAGAATAGGATAGCAGATGAACAAGGAGGCTTTAGGAAAGGTAGGGGGTGTGTGGACCAGGTGTTTACAGTGAAACATATAAGTGAACAGTATTTAGATAAGGCTAAAGAGGTCTTTGTGGCATTTATGGATTTGGAAAAGGCGTATGACAGGGTGGATAGGGGGGCAATGTGGCAGATGTTGCAGGTGTATGGTGTAGGAGGTAGGTTACTGAAAGCAGTGAAGAGTTTTTACGAGGATAGTGAGGCTCAAGTTAGAGTATGTAGGAAAGAGGGAAATTATTTCCCAGTAAAAGTAGGCCTTAAACAAGGATGTGTGATGTCACCGTGGTTGTTTAATATATTTATAGATGGGGTTGTAAGAGAAGTAAATGCGAGGGTCTTGGCAAGAGGCGTGGAGTTAAAAGATAAAGAATCACACATAAAGTGGGAGTTGTCACAGTTGCTCTTTGCTGATGACACTGTGCTCTTGGGAGATTCTGAAGAGAAGTTGCAGAGATTGGTGGATGAATTTGGTAGGGTGTGCAAAAGAAGAAAATTGAAAGTGAATACAGGAAAGAGTAAGGTTATGAGGATAACAAAAAGATTAGGTGATGAAAGATTGGATATCAGATTGGAGGGAGAGAGTATGGAGGAGGTGAATGTATTCAGATATTTGGGAGTGGACGTGTCAGCGGATGGGTCTATGAAAGATGAGGTGAATCATAGAATTGATGAGGGGAAAAGGGTGAGTGGTGCACTTAGGAGTCTGTGGAGACAAAGAACTTTGTCCTTGGAGGCAAAGAGGGGAATGTATGAGAGTATAGTTTTACCAACGCTCTTATATGGGTGTGAAGCATGGGTGATGAATGTTGCAGCGAGGAGAAGGCTGGAGGCAGTGGAGATGTCATGTCTGAGAGCAATGTGTGGTGTGAATATAATGCAGAGAATTCGTAGTTTGGAAGTTAGGAGGAGGTGCGGGATTACCAAAACTGTTGTCCAGAGGGCTGAGGAAGGGTTGTTGAGGTGGTTCGGACATGTAGAGAGAATGGAGAGAAACAGAATAACTTCAAGAGTGCATCAGTCTGTAGTGGAAGGAAGGCGGGGTAGGGGGCGGCCTAGGAAAGGTTGGAGGGAGGGGGTAAAGGAGGTTTTGTGTGGGAGGGGCTTGGACTTCCAGCAGGCATGCGTGAGCGTGTTTGATAGGAGTGAATGGAGACAAATGGTTTTTAATACTTGACGTGCTGTTGGAGTGTGAGCAAAGTAACATTTATGAAGGGGTTCAGGGAAACCGGCAGGCCGGACTTGAGTCCTGGAGATGGGAAGTACAGTGCCTGCACTCTGAAGGAGGGGTGTTAATGTTGCAGTTTAAAAACTGTAGTGTAAAGCACCCTTCTGGCAAGACAGTGATGGAGTGAATGATGGTGAAAGTTTTTCTTTTTCGGGCCACCCTGCCTTGGTGGGAATCGGCCAGTGTGATAATAAAAAAAAAATAATGGCTGATATAAATCCTGGTAACTGATACCTACAAACTGGTTGTGAAAGACAAGTGAGCGGACACTAGCACATATTTATCGGACAACGTTTCGGTCCTGGGACCAAAAGGTAAAGCACCACCTAGCTAGCAACACAGTAGTCGATAATTAAGACACATTTGCAACAGTTTGGTATCTCCATTGTTGAAACGTTTCGTCTACACAGTAGACTTCTTCAGTCAGATACAGAGAAAGGCAGAAGAAGAGGGTTTGAGAAAGACCTGCCCAGTATGGGCCAGTAGGTCTGCTGCAGTGCTGTAATCAGTCCATCAACCTTTGAGAAAAAGTAACTGAGGTGGTCAGTCCCTCAGCCTGGAAAAGAGTTCAGCTCCATGGTCTGGAACGATGTGAAGCTGAAGGTGAGATGGCGGAACTGGGAGACGTTGTAGGGGACGGGATCCCACTAGTGGAAGTAAGAAAGCAGGTCCCTCTGGAATCCAGCCCTTCTCACTTATAACTAGTAGATACGTGATGAAGTATGGAAGATGTCCTCTGTATCATGACACTGTTATGCTGCTGTGTCCAACATAACTGTCGGACACTGCAGCCTAACTGATGGACCTACTTTCTTACCTCCACTAGTGGATCCCGTCCCCTGCAATGTTTTCGAGACTGTCCTAGGAGCTAGAGACTGTCCCTGAGCTAAAGACCGTCACAGGAGCTAGAGTGTCCCAGGAGCTAGAGACTGTCCCAGGAGCTAAAGACTGTCCCAGGAGCTAAAGACTGTCCCAGGAGTTAAAGATTGTCCCAGGAGCTAAAGACTGTCCCAGGAGCTAAAGACTGTCCCAGGAGCTAAAGACTGTCCCAGGAGTTAAAGATTGTCCCAGGAGCTAAAGACTGTCCCAGGAGCTAAAGACTGTCCCAGGAGCTAAAACTGTCCCAGGAGCTAAAGACTGTCCCAGGAGCTAAAGACTGTCCCAGGAGCTAAAGACTGTCCCAGGAGCTAAAGACTGTCCCAGGAGCTAAGACTGTCCCAGGAGCTAAAGACTGTCCCAGGAGCTAAAGACTGTCCCAGGAGCTAAAGACTGTCCCAGGAACTAAAGACTGTCCCAGGAGCTAAAGACTGTCTCAGGAGCTAAAGACTGTCCCAGGAGCTAAAGACTGTCCCAGGAGCTAAAGACTGTCCCAGGAGCTAAAGACTGTCCCAGGAGCTAAAGACTGTCCCAGGAGCTAAGACTGTCCCAGGAGCTAAAGACTGTCCCAGGAGCTAAAGACTGTCCCAGGAGCTAAAGACTGTCACAAGAGCTAGAGACAGGCTACTCTTCCCGCCCAGACATTCAGGTGAACCTGGTAACCATCACTTGGCCCCTCATAAGTGGTACTGTGTAAGATACTCCAATACCTGCTGGAATGTTGTGTACTGCGTAAGACATTCCAGTACCTGCTGGAAATATCCAAGTACTAGGTACAAGATATCTTTTTACCTAACAATCTTAATTATAAACATCCCTGTCATCTCTCCCTTCTGCCTACCCTTCCCCAGCTTCCCCTTACTCTTTTAGTACTCCCTTCACCCTAATATTTCCCAGTTTACCCTTCCTTCACCCTAACATTTCCCAGTTTACCCTTCCTTCATCCTAACATTTCCAGGCCTACCCTCCCTTCACCCTACCATTTCCAAGCCTATCTTTTCTTTACCATCACCTCTACCCATTCCTTCCTCCCTCTCTATCTTTCCCTCCTCCCCTCCTTCATTCCCCCCTCCCCACCACCTCACCCTCCCCTCCCTCACTCAAGAAATGGAGACGTCTTCGCCCCTTTCTCAGAAAGAAAGATAAAAGAGAGATAGTAAGAAGAGGAGGCAGTACAAGGGTGTAATGACCACAAGGAGAGGCTGGAGGACCCGCAGGACGCGGGTAGGATCCGCTAGACCCGGTCACAGGACACCACAGGCACAGTATACAAGACAAGGGGGTATCCTTGCTCCCTCTCAAAGCTACCTTTGAGGACTCAAGTGTGTGGAAAACCACCGATTAAGAATGGTAGCCAGGGTCTCTCTGTTCATCTTTATAACCTTCTTTAACCCCCCACCCCTCTATCCCTGATTCCTCCCTCCTTCCAACACCCCCTACCCATCCATCCTTACCCTCCACGTCCCTTTCCTTCGTCGTCATCACTTTGGCTACACCATCAACTCAGTCGAGAAAGCTGGGAGATTACCATTGTGCTACCTCACAGTATACAGATAACTCGTACATAGGAGAGAGGATCTTACGACGACGTTTTGGACCCACTTGGGGACCATTTACAAGTCACACTAACACAGAAGAGTTCAGGTTCTTGTAGGGTCACACCAGGACGGGTCCTGGCCCAGGTCTTCTTGTGGTGACCCAACAGTGACTCCTGAAGAAGAGTCAGAGTTGGTACAAGTGATGTACTGTTTAGAGCCCTTATGACAGGGGCAGCCGTAGGACAGGTGGAGCCCTATGACAGGGGCAGCTCTAGGACAGGTGGAGCCCTATGACAGGGGCAGCTCTAGGACAGGTGGAGCCCTATGACAGGGGCAGCCCTAGGACAGGTGGAGCCATAGGACAGGGGCAGCCCTAGGACAGGGGCAAGTGTTTGGTCTGACACACAGGTGAAGGTGTTTGGTCTCTTCTTAGAACACCTAATAACATACCCTGGTCCACCTACCTATATAAACGGCTACACTCTATCCTTCCCTCATACACAGTGTACTGCACTACCCACTACGATCCACCTCGTAATAATGTTGGTATAATTACCCACAATATGTTAAGTAAAAAGACGTGTGCAGCTAATGCTACATTTTATTGTAGCAACGTTTCGCTCTCCAGGAGTTTTGTCAAGCCGATATCTGGAAAAGAGTCACAGAAAACAGGTCACATTATATTTAAATACCATAAACAATTATTCACTTATTTATTGATAATACCAGACACGTATATTCATTGTTAGGTTAGGTTAGTCTAGGTTAGGTTAGTCTAGGTTAGGTTAGTCTAGGTTAGGTTAGTCTAGGTTAGGTTAGTCTAGGTTAGGTTAGTCTAGGTTAGGTTAGTCTAGGTTAGGTTAGTCTAGGTTAGGTTAGTCTAGGTTAGGTTAGTCTAGGTTAGGTTAGTCTAGGTTAGGTTAGTCTAGGTTAGGTTAGGTTAGTCTAGGTTAGGTTAGGTTAGTCTAGGTTAGGTTAGGTTAGTCTAGGTTAGGTTAGGTTAAATGAGGTGAGGTTTATATTGTTACTTTCTCGCCTGTGACCTTTTTCTTCCTGGATCCGTCTTCAAGACTAAGTTTGTAGATGGTGAAGATTAATAAAACCACTGGAAGGCGAAACGTCTACATATAAAGATACCGAAGATGTGTAATTCCTCACAGGCGACATTCAACCATAATGCGCCCGTCGCGTGGTAGATAGGTTGTAAACCCAGTAGCCTAAGCAACCTGACCGCCTCTGGTTTTTCTCCACTACCTTCAGTGTCTAAGTAAAGGGTAACTACTCCAGTCTCGGTGGACGCTAACGACACAGTGAAGAGAGGAAGGGCAAGAGTATTGAGTGTAGAGGATCACTCACCTGTTTGAAGCACTGCCATTACCTGTAGGACACTCATCTCCCTTGTGTCCTATTCTCCATACCTTCTCCCCCTCTCTCTATTTTTACCTCCCTCCCCTCCTTCCCTCCGTTTCTCCCTCTCCCTGCCTTCGCCTGAGCACCTGACCCATGTATCTCCTTCCCCCGAGTTTCGAAAATGAAACGTAGGTACCTAATTTCCGCCTCGCATCACCTGACAGTTCTTGATTCATGGCCACCAAGTAATCCCTATCGCACACCACTCAAAAATTATTGTCCATTTTGACCACAAATCTTTTTTCCCCCCAAAATATCTTATGGGAACAAACAGACAGGTGGAGCTCCAGAAGGGTCCGTGTCTCTCGTGACCTTAAGTCTCACGCTACCTAGGGAAGCACTGGGAGTTTGAGCCTTGAGGCCCTTGTTGGAATGCCTTATTGATGCCCCGACATGCCCATGAGAGCATCCTTTTGATTGGCTGACCCTGGCTTTGTGTGTAGGATGCCCGAGGAACAGGTTGAGGGAGGCTGGATGCTGCGCATCTCTCTCTCCCTGTAACCAAATAGATTTCCATCTTGTTCATCTCCAGGTTGATGCCAAGACACTGTACGTACGGCAAGGATCTGTCCTGACACTGTCCTCCAGTGTGGCTTTATTACATCCATAGTGTGGGTGTATCACCCCACAGTGTGGCTGTATTACCCCACAGTGTAGCTGTATCACCCCCACAGTGTGGCTGTATCACCCTACAGTGTGGCTGTATCACCCCACAGTGTGGCTGTATCACCCCCACAGTGTGGCTGTATCACCCTACAGTGTGGCTGTATCACCCCACAGTGTGGCTGTATCACCCCCACAGTGTGGCTGTATCACCCCACAGTGTGGCTGTATCACCCTACAGTGTGGCTGTATCGCCCCACAGTGTGGCTGTATTACCCCACAGTGTAGCTGTATCACCCCCACAGCGTGGCTGTATCACCCCACAGTGTGGCTGTATCACCCTACAGTGTGGCTGTATCACCCTACAGTGTGGCTGTATTACCCCACAGTGTAGCTGTATCACCCCACAGTGTGACTGTATCACCCCACAGTGTGGCTGTATTACCCCACAGTGTGGCTGTATCACCGTACAGTGTGACTGTATCACCCCACAGTGTGGCTGTATTACCCCACAGTGTGGCTATATTACCCCACAGTGTGACTGTATCACCCCACAGTGTAGCTGTATTACCCCACAGTGTGACTGTATCACCCCACACTGTAGCTGTATCACCCCACAGTGTGGCTGTATCACCCCACAGTGTAGCTGTATCACCCCACAGTGTGGCTGTATCACCCCACAGTGTGGCTGTATCACCCCACAGTGTGGCTGTATCACCCCACAGTGTGACTGTATCACCCCACAGTGTAGCTGTATCACCCCACAGTGTGGCTGTATCACCCCACAGTGTGACTGTATCACCCCACAGTGTGACTGTACCACCCCACAGTGTGACTGTATCACCCCACAGTGTGACTGTATCACCCCACAGTGTGACTGTATCACCCCACAGTGTGACTGTATCACCCCACAGTGTGGCTGTATCACCCCACAGTGTGACTGTATCACCCCACAGTGTAGCTGTATCACCCCACAGTGTGACTGTATCACCCCACAGTGTGGCTGTATCACCCCACAGTGTGGCTGTATCACCCCACAGTGTGACTGTATCACCCCACAGTGTGACTGTATCACCCCACAGTGTGACTGTATCACCCCACAGTGTGACTGTATCACCCCACAGTGTGGCTGTATCACCCTACAGTGTGGCTGTATCACCCCACAGTGTGACTGTATCACCCCACAGTGTGGCTGTATCACCCCACAGTGTGGCTGTATCACCCTACAGTGTGGCTGTATCACCCCACAGTGTAGCTGTATTACCCCACAGTGTGGCTGTATCACCCCACAGTGTGACTATCACCCCACAGTGTAGCTGTATCACCCCACAGTGTGACTATCACCCCACAATGTAGCTGTATCACCCCACAGTGTAGCTGTATCACCCCACAGTGTGACTGTATCACCCCACAGTGTAGCTGTATCACCCCACAGTGTGACTGTATCACCCCACAGTGTGGCTGTATCACCCCACAGTGTAGCTGTATCACCCCACAGTGTAGCTGTATCACCCCACAGTGTAGCTGTATCACCCCACAGTGTGGCTGTATCACCCCACAGTGTGGCTGTATCACCCCACAGTGTGGCTGTATCACCCCACAGTGTGGCTGTATCACCCCACAGTGTGGCTGTATCACCCCACAGTGTGGCTGTATCACCCCACAGTGTGACTATCACCCCACAGTGTAGCTGTATCACCCCACAGTGTGACTATCACCCCACAATGTAGCTGTATCACCCCACAGTGTAGCTGTATCACCCCACAGTGTGACTGTATCACCCCACAGTGTAGCTGTATCACCCCACAGTGTGACTGTATCACCCCACAGTGTGGCTGTATCACCCCACAGTGTGGCTGTATCACCCCACAGTGTAGCTGTATCACCCCACAGTGTAGCTGTATCACCCCACAGTGTGGCTGTATCACCCCACAGTGTGGCTGTATCACCCCACAGTGATGTGTGTTCAGCATGTGCTGTACTTTCTTCAAGAGTTAGGGACTGACCACATCGGTTCCAGCTTTTTTCTTTGTATTGGACTGATGAAGTCACTCTGTGTGGCGAAACGTTTCATTAATAAAGATTACAAAATGATTGACAAGTGTTTCAGTCTTAAACTAAGCTGACATCTTTATTCCAAGACTGGTATACTGTTCTCTGTGTGACATCTCACAGTGACATCCCACAGTGACATCCCACAGTCACATCTCACAGTGACATCCCACAGTGACATCCCATAGTGACATCTCACAGTCACATCCCACAGTGACATCCCACAGTCACATCTCACAGTGACATCCCACAGTGACATCCCATAGTGACATCTCACAGTCACATCCCACAGTGACATCCCACAGTCACATCTCACAGTGACATCCCACAGTGACATCTCACAGTGACATCCCACAGTGACATCCCATAGTGACATCCCACAGTGACATCCCACAGTGACATCTCAGTGACATCCCACAGTGACATCTCACAGTGACATCCCACAGTGACATCCCACAGTGACATCCCACAGTGACATCTCACAGTGACATCCCACAGTGACATCCCACAGTGACATCCCACAGTGACATCTCACAGTGACATCCCACAGTGACATTCCACAGTGACATCTCACAGTGACATCCCACAGTGACATCCCACAGTGACATCCCACAGTGACATCCCACAGTGACATCCCACAGTGACAACCCACAGTGACAACCCACAGTGACATCCCACAGTGACATCCCACAGTGACATCCCACAGTGACATCCCACAGTGACATCCCACAGTGACATCTCACAGTGACATCCCACAGTGACATCTCACAGTGACATCTCACAGTGGCATCCCACAGTGACATCCCACAGTGAAATCCCACAGTGACATCCCACAGTGACATCCCACAGTGACATCCCACAGTGACATCCCACAGTGACATCCCACAGTGACATCCCACAGTGACATCCCACAGTGACATCTCACAGTGACATCCCACAGCGACATCCCACAGTGACATCCCACAGTGGCATCCCACAGTGACATCCCACAGTGACATCCCACAGTGACATCCCACAGTGACATCCCACAGTGACATCCCACAGTGACATCCCACAGTGACATCCCACAGTGACATCCCACAGTGACATCCCACAGTGACATCCCACATTGACATCCCACAGTGACATCCCACAGTGGCATCCCACAGTGACATCCCACAGTGACATCCCACAGTGACATCCCACAGTGACATCCCACAGTGACATCCCACAGTGACATCTCACAGTGACATCCCACAGTGATATCCCACAGTGACATCCCACAGTGACATCCCACAGTGACATCCCACAGTGACATCCCACAGTGACATCCCACAGTGACATCCCACAGTGACATCCCACAGTGACATCCCACAGTGACATCCCACAGTGACATCCCACAGTGACATCCCACAGTGACATCTCACAGTGACATCCCACAGTGACATCCCACAGTGACATCCCACAGTGACATCCCACAGTGACATCCCACAGTCAGGGTTTATCACCCACATATTGAACGAGCAACACACGATGCAAAATAAGCACAGGGGGAGTTGAATGACAGCTCTAGGCCTTTCGTGTTACAATCAATACATCATCAGGAGCTTGCAATGCTGCAGAAATAGAGCAGGAAATCCAAATAGATCAGTTCATGGGAACAGCTCTCTCCATATATATATATATATATATATATATATATATATATATATATATATATATATATATATATATATATATATATATATATATATATATATATATATACAATTTTACTTTTATTATTGAGCAAGATTCCTGCATTAACATCCCAGCTGTTGTATTGTTCTGAGCTATGGCATCTCTGTGTGTGCATCAATAATAGTGATTTATATCCAGTGAGTTTGTTGAGGAGCTTGCCCAGGGCGCTCCTTCCTCGAGGACAATGAGGGACAAAGGTAGAAATGTTAAGATTATCAACAAACACGGGATTTCATGGGTGATTGAGTGAGGGCGTCTGAGACCTGCTATAGTGGGACTGCCTTCACAACGTATGCAAATTAATGTTAAACGGGATAAAGGAGAATGAAGGAAGAGGAGGAAGAGAAGGAAGAGGAGGAGGAGAGAAAGGGGAAGAGGAGGAAGAGGAAGAGTAGAAGAGAAGTAGAGATAGTTGTTGAAAACAGGTGTGTGGCTGGGACTAAATTTACCTTAGAGAGGCAGGAAGGGGAGTTACATGGGTGTGGGAGATGTATATGGGTGTGGGAGATGTATATGGGTGTGGGAGATGTATATGGGTGTGGGAGATGTATATGGGCGTGGGAGATGTACATGGGTGTGGGAGATGTATATGGGCGTGGGAGATGTACATGGGTGTGGGTGATGTACATGGGTGTGGGTGATGTACATTGGTGTGGGAGATGTACATGGGAAAAATCATGGCATGTGTTTCCGAAGAGAAATACTTTCCAGAAGCCAGAATGCTGCCACCACATTCCTCCTCCAGCGCTTCAGTGTGGCCATCCAGAGAGGGAACGCCTGCTCCATCTTGCGTTTTCAACCGGCGTCGCAAGAGCTAGAGCCGCTCCACGACTTAAAAGATTTTCCTTATTCTGTACAGTTGTGCATATATGTTACTTATAAAACAACTGTATGTGTTAATGTGTAACCGAACGTTCTAACATATCATTTAAATATAGATTATATAATAATAATAATAATAATAATAATAATAATAATAATAATAATAATAATAATAATAATAATAATGATAACAATAGCAACAACATCAATAATAATAATAGCAATGTCGTGCCGAATAGGTAAAGCTTGCAATTTTGGCTTATGTAGCAACGCTCTTCTTGCCGAATAAGGCAAGCGAAAATTTGTGTATGTAATAATTTGGCAAAAATCTTTCTGAACCTAACGAAAAGAAATGATATTTCACTGTGTTTGTTTATTATTAAATTATTGTAAACTTTTCTAAAATATATTTAGTTGCATCAGGCTAAATAAAATTGCGCTTGTTATAATAAGGTCAGGTAAGTTTCCTAAGGTTCTTTTGGTACAAAAATTATTAATTTTTACATTAACATAAATGAAAAAAATATATCTTTAAACGTATAAGAGAAAATTTTAGAAAGGACTTAAATTTAAACGAGTTCTTGATAATTGATCAATTTTACCTATTGGGCACGACATATATACCAATATTGGGCACGACATATATACCAATATTGAGCACGACATATATATCAATATTGGGCACGACATATATATCAATATTGGGCACGACATATATATCAATATTGGGCACGACATATATACCAATATTGGGCACGACATATATACCAATATTGAGCACGACATGTATACCAATATTGGGCACGACATATATATCAATATTGGGCACGACATATATACCAATATTGGGCACGACATATATACCAATATTGGGCACGACATATATACCAATATTGGGCACGACATATATACCAATATTGGGCACGACATATATACCAATATTGGGCACGACATATATATCAATATTGGGCACGACATATATACCAATATTGGGCACGACATATATATCAATATTGGGCACGACATATATACCAATATTGGGCACGACATATATACCAATATTGGGCACGACATATATACCAATATTGAGCACGACATATATATCAATATTGGGCACGACATATATACCAATATTGGGCACGACATATATACCAATATTCTTTTCATCTCCCCTCCCCACTTCCCCTACCACCACTCGTTTCCTCTCCCAGCCTCTTCTCCCCTCCCAACCTACACTCCCCTCCCCCACCTCCACAATCCTCCTCTTCCCTCCCCACTTTCCCTCCCCTCCTCACCTCCCCTTCCCCTCTTCCCCTCCCTCCTCCACCTCCTCAACTGGTGACCAGGTCACTCAAAAAAGAGCAAAGAAATAAGTTCTCTTTCCCTCTTCTCCTCCTTCCTTCCTCCCCCTACCTTAACCCCTCTCCTACCCTCACCCCTCCCTTACTTCCCTCCTGCCCTACACTCACCCCTCCCCTACTTCCCTTCTGCCCTGCCCTCACCCCTCCCCTACTTCCCTCCTGCCCGACGCTCATCCCTCCCCTACTTCCCTCCTGCCCTACCCTCACCCCTCCCCTACTTCCCTCCTGCCCTACCCTCACCCCTCCCCTACTTCCCTCCTGCCCTACTCTCACCCCTCCCCTACTTCCCTCCTGCCCTACCCTCACCCCTCCCCTACTTCCCTCCTGCCCTACTTTCACCCCTCCCCTACTTCCCTCATGCCCTACTCTCACCCCTCCCCTACTTCCCTCCTGCCCTACTCTCATCCCTCCCCTACTTCCCTCCTGCCCTACTCTCACCCCTCCCCTACTTCCCTCCTGCCCTACCCTCACCCCTCCCCTACTTCCCTCTTGCCCTACTCTCACCCCTCCCCTACTTCCCTCCTGCCCTACTCTCACCCCTCCCCTACTTCCCTCCTGCCCTACTCTCACCCCTCCCCTACTTCCCTCCTGCCCTACTCTCACCCCTCCCCTACTTCCCTCCTGCCCTACTCTCACCCCTCCCCTACTTCCATTCTGCCCTGCCCTCACCCCTCCCCTACTTCCCTCCTGCCCTACTCTCACCCCTCCCCTACTTCCCTCCTGCCCTACTCTCACCCCTCCCCTACTTCCTTCCTGCCCTACTCTCACCCCTCCCCTACTTCCCTCCTGCCCTACTCTCACCCCTCCCCTACTTCCCTCCTGCCCTACTCTCACCCCTCCCCTACTTCCCTCCTGCCCTACTCTCACCCTTCCCCTACTTCCCTCCTGCTCTACTCTCACCCCTCCCCTACTTCCCTCCTGCCCTACTTTCACCCCTCCCCTACTTCCCTCGGGCCCGACTCTCACCCCTCCCCTACTTCGCTCCTGCACTACCCTCACCCCTCCCCTACTTCCCTCCTGCCCTGCCCTCACCCCTCCCCTACTTCCCTCCTGCCCTACTCTCACCCCTCCCCTTGTCTAAGAACCATTCCTCAAGTAACTGGTTTCCCGTCTAGGGTACTGTTGTTACTAGGTGCTGTTATTAAATACTGTTGTTACTAGGTACTGTTGTTATTAAGTACCGTTGTTACTAGGAACTGTTGTTATTAAGTACTGTTGTTACTAGGTACTGTTGTTATTAAGTGCTGTTGTTACTAGATACTGTTGTTACTAGGTACTGTTGTTACTAGGTACTGTTGTTAATAGGTACTGTTGTTACTAGGTACTGTTGTTAATAGGTACTGTTGTTAATAGGTACTGTTGTTACTAGGTACTGTTGTTAATAGGTACTGTTGTTAATAGGTAGTGTTGTTACTAGGTACTGTTGTTATTAAGTACTGCTGTTGCTAGGTACTGTTGTTAAGTACTGTTGTTGCTAGGTACTCTTGTTAATTGCTGTTACTGGGCACTGTTGTTACTAGATACTGTTGTTTATAGGTAGTGTTGTTACTAGGTACTGTTGTTATTGTGTACTGCTATTACTGGGCATTTCTCTTACTGGGTATCCCAGTTTCTGGGCATTTCTGGTAAATGATATCCTCCCTTCCCTCTCCTCCCTTCCCCCTTCCCCCTTCCACCTTTCCCGTCCCACCTTCCCCCTCCTACCATTGTGTACTAACAGATTTAGGGAAGAAGAGGAGGATGGATCCACTTATTACCCTGTGTCTATATTGATCCCAGACAACACTCCTCTGATCCTGATCCTGGGATCACTTTGATGGCTTCTTACCTCACCTGCGTAGGAAGGTGAGGCCACACCTGGGGAGGAGAGGAGGATGTCTTAGCTGGGGAGGAGGGGAGGAAGTCCTGACTGGGGAGGATGGGAGGACGTCCAGATTGGGGAGGACAGGAGGATGTCCTGGCTGAGGAGGAGGGAAGGAAGTCCAGGCAAATGTACTCTCTCCCACAAGAATGAAATTGTGTGGAACAGTGTTGCTGAGACAGCAGCTGACGAGACTGAGCCAGTTCGAAAGTGACAGTACTGAAAGCCACTCTTAAGTGAGGCTGTTGTACAGTCAGATCAGAAGCCAGCTGTGACGGATCAGCTGAGAAAGGAAGGAAGGAAGAGAGCTCACAAGGAATGCCAAGGAAGGCTACAAGGAACTAAAACACTTTAAGGAAGTATTCTCTGAGGAATCAGGAGCACCACCGGAGTCAAAGAGTGAGAGTGCACCACCGAATACTGATGTACCTTTACCTTTGCTATACCTTTGATGAGTTCTGAGAGTTTTTCTACTCCTGGAGCCCGGCCATGGACCAGGATCCTCTGGTGCTTGCCTGGTCAACCAGGCTGTTGCTGGTTGTGGTCCAGAGCTCCACATATGCATCACAGCCTGGTTGAGCTGGCACCTGGTGAAGATACTTGTCCAGTTTCCTCGTGAGGACTTCTACACTTGTCCCAGCAGTGTTTCTGATATCTTCTGGTAAGATGAAGAATAGTCTGGGGCCACGGATGTTGATACAATGTTCCCTTATTGTGCCCACTGCACCCCTGCTCCTCACTGGGTTTATTTTGAACTACCTCCCATATATCGCTCCAATATGATGTAATTGCAGCGTACAGATTCGGGACAAGGCCCTCGAGTACTGGACACAATGAATACAACAGGAGAGAAGGCGAGAGAAAAATCTGAGCAAACTACCGAGTGAGCTAGAGACCTCGAACGCAATGAAACCAGGAAATGTCTCTCTCTCTCTCTCTCTCTCTCTGGGTTCTCAAAGAAGGAACACAGTGTGCAAGGTGGAGGACGGCAGCTGTCGATGGTGTGGAAGACTCCAAATATAGATGCAATGCTTATGACTGGGGAGATGCAAGTCAGTGTCTCGGACATACATACACTATGTGAAGGATGTGTAGAGGCTCATTAGAAGAGTGGTGAAGCACCTGGTAAGGACTGGTTTCTTCAACAACAATCAGGTGGGAGTTAGGGAGGTTAAATCCAGTCTCTCAAACCTGCTTGAGTTCTATAACATCACGGCAACAGAAGTGAGGCAAAAGAGAGAGAGAGAGTAAGAAGGCTTTCATCACAGTACCACACAAGAGACTGGAACAAAAGCTGAATAAACAGGCAGGAATAACATGGAAGGGACCAACAATTGATCCAGACATATACCTCACAGGAAGGAAACAGAGAGTGACTGTCCCGGGAAGAGGTGACAAGCGGGCTTCCACAAGGGGCGATAATGGAACCGGTACTATTCCTGGGATACATGAATGAATGACTTGACGTAAAAGACAGGTTCAGGAGCAGAGGTCGGGTTCCCTGGCCGCCAGATATATGTCTAATCTGGCATGATTTGGCTAGTACTGCCTACTTTGTCCTAAATTTCGTGGGTTCGAGCCTCCTCTGGCCTGAGATAAATGCTTCCATACAAACATACATACATACTTACATACGTCTAGACAGACAGACAGACAGACAGACAGACAGACAGACAAGACGCTGCCCAGGTCTACTTAAGCATTTACTTAACAATAAGCCACATTAGCCCAACCTCGTTAAAAAGGTTGGTATCACTTTACTCTGTAAAGTGAATTTTCCCTCCCTCCCTCCTTCCCTCCCTCCCTCCCTCCCTCCATCACTGTTCCATCATGTCTAGTAATCCTCTTCAGAAACTGATACCATCATCGTCCAGAAGGATTCAAACCTTCTGAGTTGAAGCTGGTGTGTTGAAGCTTGAGGGACGAAGCTTGTTTGTTGAAGCTTGGGGATGAAGCTTGAGGGATGAAGCTTGTTTGTTGAAGCTTGTGGGATGAACTAAGTGTGTTCAAGCTTGTGAGATGAAGCTTGTGTGTTGAAGCTTGTGAAATGAAGCTTGTGTGTTGAAGCTTGTGAGATGAAGCTTGTGTGTTGAAGCTTGTGTTACGAAGCTTGTGGTATGAAGCATGTGTTATGAAGCTTGAGGGATGAGGTTTAAGGGATGAAGATTGTGGTATGAAGCTTGAGGGACGAAGCTTGAGGGATGAAGCTTGAAGAATGAAGCTTGTGTTATGAAGCTTGTGGTATGAAGCTTGAAAGATGAAGCTTAAGGGATGAAGCTTGAGGGATGAAGCTTGTGGTATGAAGCTTGTGGTATGAAGCTTGTATTATGAAGCTTGTGGTATGAAGCTTGAAAGATGAAGCTTGAGGGATGAAGCTTGAAAGATGAAGCTTGAGAGATGAAGCTTGTGGCATGAAGCTTGTGGTATGAAGCTTGAAAGATGAAGCTTGAGGGATGAAGCTTGAGGGATGAAGCTTGAGGGATGAAGCTTGAAAGATGAAGCTTGAGGGATGAAGCTTGAGGGATGAAGCTTGAGGGATGAAGCTTGAGGGATGAAGCTTGAAAGATGAAGCTTGAGGGATGAAGCTTGAGGGATGAAGCTTGAGGGATGAAGCTTGTGGGATGAAGCTTGTGGGATGAAGCTTGTGGGATGAAGCTTGTGGGATGAAGCTTGAGGGATGAAGCTTGAAAGATGAAGCTTGAGGGATGAAGCTTGTGGTATGAAGCTTGAGGGATGAAGCTTGTGGGATGAAGCTTGTGGGATGAAGCTTGTGGGATGAAGCTTGAAAGATGAAGCTTGAGGGATGAAGCTTGAGGGATGAAGCTTGAGGGATGAAGCTTGTGGTATGAAGCTTGTGGGATGAAGCTTGAGGAATGAAGCTTGAAAGATAAAGCTTGAGGGATGAAGCTTGAAAGATGAAGCTTGAGGGATGAAGCTTGAGGGATGAAGCTTGTGGTATGAAGCTTGAGGGATGAAGCTTGTGGGATGAAGCTTGAGGAATGAAGCTTGAAAGATAAAGCTTGAGGGATGAAGCTTGAAAGATGAAGCTTGAGGGATGAAGCTTGTGGGATGAAGCTTGAAAGATGAAGCTTGAGGGATGAAGCTTGAGGGATGAAGCTTGTGGCATGAAGCTTGAGGGATGAAGCTTGAAAGATGAAGCTTGAGGGATGAAGCTTGTGGGATGAAGCTTGAAAGATGAAGCTTGAGGGATGAAGCTTGGAAGATGAAGCTTGAGGGATGAAGCTTGAGGGATGAAGCTTGTGGTATGAAGCTTGTGGTATGAAGCATGAGGGATGAAGCTTGAGGGATGAAGCTTGTGGGATGAAGCTTGGAAGATGAAGCTTGAGGGATGAAGCTTGAGGGATGAAGCTTGTGGGATGAAGCTTGAGGGATGAAGCTTGAGGAATGAAGCTTGAGGGATGAAGCTTGAGGGATGAAGCTTGAGGGATGAAGCTTGAGGAATGAAGCTTGTGGGATGAAGCTTGTGGCATGAAGC
>NC_091371.1:15959111-15994111 GCF_038502225.1 Cherax quadricarinatus | reverse complement strand
GGTATAATGACAGTAGGAGGTATAATGACAGTAGGAGGTATAATGACAGTAGGAGGTATATTGAAAGTAGGAGGTATAATGACAGTAGGAGGTATAATGACAGTAGGAGGTATAATGACAGTAGGAGGTATACTGACAGTAGAAGGTATAATGACAGTAGGAGGTATAATGACAGTAGGAGGTATAATGACAGTAGGAGGTATAATGACAGTAGGAGGTATAATGACAGTAGGAGGTATAATGACAGTAGGAGGTATAATGACAGTAGGAGGTATAATGACAGTAGGAGGTATAATGACAGTAGGAGGTATAATGACAGTAGAAGGTATAATGACAGTAGGAGGTATAATGACAGTAGGAGGTATAATGACAGTAGGAGGTATAATGACAGTAGGAGGTATAATGACAGTAGGAGGTATAATGACAGTAGGAGGTATAATGACAGTAGGAGGTATAATGACAGTAGGAGGTATAATGACAGTAGGAGGTATAATGACAGTAGGAGGTATAATGACAGTAGGAGGTATAATGACAGTAGAAGGTATAATGACAGTAGGAGGTATAATGACAGTAGGAGGTATAATGACAGTAGAAGGTATAATGACAGTAGGAGGTATAATGACAGTAGGAGGTATAATGACAGTAGGAGGTATAATGACAGTAGGAGGTATAATGACAGTAGGAGGTATAATGACAGTAGGAGGTATAATGACAGTAGGAGGTATAATGACAGTAGGAGGTATACTGACAGTAGGAGGTATAATGACAGTAGGAGGTATAATGACAGTAGGAGGTATAATGACAGTAGGAGGTATAATGACAGTAGGAGGTATAATGGTATAATGACAGTAGGAGGTATAATGGTATAATGACAGTAGAAGGTATAATGACAGTAGGAGGTAGGTATAATGTCAGTAGGAGGTATAATGACAGTAGGAGGTATAATGACAGTAGGAGGTATAATGGCAGTAGGAGGTATAATGACAGTAGGAGGTATAATGACAGTAGGAGGTATAATGACAGTAGAAGGTATAATGACAGTAGGAGGTATAATGACAGTAGGAGGTATAATGACAGTAGGAGGTATAATGACAGTAGGAGGTATAATGACAGTAGGAGGTATAATGACAGTAGTAGGTATAATGGCAGTAGGAGGTATAATGACAGTAGAAGGTATAATGACAGTAGAAGGTATAATGACAGTAGGAGGTATAATGACAGTAGGAGGTATAATGACAGTAGAAGGTATAATGACAGTAGGAGGTATAATGACAGTAGGAGGTATAATGACAGTAGAAGGTATAATGACAGTAGGAGGTATAATGACAGTAGGAGGTATAATGACAGTAGGAGGTATAATGACAGTAGGAGGTATAATGACAGTAGAAGGTATAATGACAGTAGAAGGTATAATGACACCGACACTATGGATGACAGGACATAACTGTCCCATACTTTAATGCACACATTTCGCCCCTGGGACCGTGGTCACTACAACTGGAATGACCAAGGCCACAGGAGGGAAACGTCTCCAACACAGACGTGGTAAATGTGTTGTTCACTTCCATCTCTAGGCTGATCTACGCCACTGGATGGAAAGTAGCCGTTGTAGCCTTTGCAAAACCACTTTACGTTACTCTGACCTTTGGAATGATGATGAAGTATTTTTGTTGGAACTTTTAGTGGTATTAACGCATGCGCCGTGACGACTGTTGACCTTAAGAAGTTATAGTTGGTGTCCTCGTCAGAGGATATAGTGGAGGTCCTCTCCTGACCTACGTAAAGAGGATCTGTCTCCCACTGAATCTGGTACTCTTAAGACAGTGTGTGTGTGTACTCACCTATTTGTACTCACCTATTTGTGGTTGCAGGGGTCGAGTCTTAGCTCCTGGCCCCGCCTCTTCACCGGTTGCTACTGGGCCCTCTCTCTCCCCGCTCCATGAGCTTTATCAAACCTCGTCTTAAAACTGTGTATGGTTCCTGCCTCCACTACGTCATTTTCTAGGCTATTCCACTGCCTTACAACTCTATGACTGAAGAAATACTTCCTACTATCTCTCTGACTCATTTGTGTCTTCAACTTCCAATTGTGGCCTCTTGTTTCTGTGTCCCCTCCCTGGAACATCCTGTCTTTGTCCACCTTGTCTATTCCACGCAGTATTTTATATGTCATTATCATGTCTCCCCTGACCCTCCTGTCCTCCAGTGTCGTCAGGCCGATTTCCCTTAATCTTTCTTCATAAGACATTCCCCTTAGCTCTGGAACTAACCTTGTCGCAAACCTTTGTACTTTCTCTAGTTTCTTGACGTGCTTTATCAAGTGCGGGTTCCAAACAGGTGCTGCATACTCCAGTATGGGCCTGACATACACGGTGTACAGTGTCTTGAACGATTCCTTACTAAGGTATCGGAATGCTGTTCTCAGGTTTGCCAGGCGCCCATATGCTGCAGCAGTTATCTGATTGATGTGTGCTTCCGGAGACATGCTCGGTGTTATACTCACCCCAAGTGTATGTGTATGTGTGTGTGTGTGTGTGTGTGTGTTTGTGTATACTCACTTATTTGTAGTTGCAGGGATCAGCTCAGAGCTCCTGGTCCCGCCTCTTCGCTAGTCGCTGGTGTGTGTCCACCAGCCAATAATCTGCCAATCACCAGTCACCAATCACCAATCACCAATCACTAATCACTCCCTACGAAGGTAAAAGACTGGGCAGGCGATGTAAAATGCCCCCAGTTAAAAGGTACACTAAGGGAAAACACCATAAGTGTCCGGGGCCCAAGACTGTTCAACAGCCTCCCATCAAGCATTAGGGGAATTACCAATAAACCCCTGGCTGCCTTCAAGAGAGAGCTGGACAGATACCTAAGGTCAGTGCCGGATCAGCCGGGCTGTGGCTCGTACGTTGGACTGCGAGCGGCCAGCAGTAACAGCCTAGTTGATCATGCCCTGATCCATTGGGAGGCCTTGTCGTGGACCGGGCCGCGGGGGCGTTGATCCACGGAATAACTTCCAGGTAACCTCCAGGTAAGTCCACCAGTCTACCAATCACCAGTCCATCAATCTACCAGTCACCAGTCCACCAATCAACCAGTTAACCAGTCCACCAATCCACCAGTCAACCAGCCAACCAGTCAACAAGTCCAACAGTCAACCAGTCCACCAGTGAACCGGTCCACCAGTTAACCAGTTCACTAGTCAACCAGTCCACCAATCCACCAGTCAACCAGTTAACAAGTCCACGAGTTCACCAGTCTACCAGTCAATAGTCCACCAGTCAACGAGTCAACGAGTCAATCAGTCTACCAGTCAACCAGTCAACCAGTCCATCAATCAACCAGTCAACCAACCCACCAGTCAACTAGTCAACCAGTCCACGAGTTCACCAGTCTACCAGTCAATCAGTCTACCAGTCAACCAGTCAACCAGTCCATCAATCAACCAGTCAACCAACCCACCAGTCAACCAGTCAACCAGTCCACCAGTCAACCAGTCCACCAGTCTACTAGCCAATCAGTCAACCAGTCAACCAGTCAACCTGTCAAGTCAACTAGTCCACCAGTCAACATAAGTCCACCAGGCAACCAGTCCACCAGTCAACCAGTCACCAGTCAACAACCAGTCAACCAGTCAACCAGTCCATCAGTCAAGTCAACCAGGCAGCCAGTCCAAGCAGTCCATCAGTCAGTCAACCAGTCCACCAGTTAACCAGTCAACCAGTCCACCAGTCAAACCAGTCCACCAGTCCAGTCCACCAGTCAACCAGTTCACCACCCAGTCACCAGTCCAGTCCACAACAGTCAGTCAACCAGTCCACCAATCAACCAGTCCACAAGTCAACTAGTCACCAGTCCACCAGTCAACCAGTCAACTAGTCAGCCAGTCAACTAGTCAGCCAGTCAACTAGTCAGCCAGTCAACTAGTCAGCCAGTCAACTAGTCAGCCAGTCAACTAGTCAACCAGTCAACTAGTCAGCCAGTCAACTAGTCAACCAGTCAACTAGTCCAAGTCAACCAGTCCACCAGTCAACCAGTCCAGCAATCTACTAGCCAATCAGTCAACCAGTCCACCAGTCAACCTGTCCACCAGTCAACCAGTTCACTAGTCAACCAGTCCACCAATCCACCAGTCAACCAGTCAACCAGTTAACAAGTCCACGAGTTCACCAGTCTACCAGTCAACCAGTCTACCAGTCAACCAGTCAACCAGTCCACCAGTTCATCAGTCAACCAGGCAACCAGTCCACCAGTCAACCAGTCAACCAGTCCACCAGTCAACCAGTCAACCAGTCAACCAGTCCATCAGTCACCAAGTCAACCAGTCCACCAGGCAGCCAGTCCACCAGTCAAGCAGTCCATCAGTCAACTAGTCAACCAGTCAACCAGTCCACCAGCCAACCAGTCAACCAGTCAACCAGTCCACCAGTCAACCAGTCCACCAGTCAACCAGTCCACCAGTCAACCAGTCCACCAGTCAACCAGTCCACCAGTCAACCAGTCAACCAGTCCACCAGTCAACCAGTCCACCAGTCAACCAGTCCACCAGTCAACCAGTCAACCAGTCCACCAGTCAACCAGTCCACCAGTCAACCAGTCCACCAGTCAACCAGTCAACCAGTCCACCAGTCAACCAGTCCACCAGTCAACCAGTCAACCAGTCAACCAGTCAACCAGTCCACCAGTCAACCAGTCCACCAGTCAACCAGTCCACCAGTCAACCAGTCAACCAGTCAACCAGTCAACCAGTCCACCAGTCAACCAGTCCACCAGTCCACCAGTCCACCAGTCCACCAGTCCACCAGTCAACCAGTCCACCAGTCAACCAGTCCACCAGTCCACCAGTCCACCAGTCCACCAGTCAACCAGTCCACCAGTCAACCAGTCCACCAGTCAACCAGTCCACCAGTCAACCAGTCCACCAGTCAACCAGTCCACCAGTCAACCAGTCAACCAGTCCACCAGTCCACCAGTCCACCAGTCCACCAGTCAACCAGTCCACCAGTCAACCAGTCCACCAGTCAACCAGTCCACCAGTCAACCAGTCCATGGCTCCTCACTAACTTCAGAAGCGTCGAAGTTTATTTCTGAAAGATTTTTTTTTTCTGTTTTTCAAGACGAGTGAGGCACAGGTGTGGGTGACACAGCCCCCCCCCTCTGTGGGGGAAGGAAGGGGTTGTGGGGGAGGGGGAGGGAGGGGAAGGGGGAAAGAGGGTTGGGAACAAATGGGAAAATGACATGACAAGACAAACGTGTTGTTGAGGACAGTCCCGGGGCGTAGTGTTGGGAGGGTCCTCCGTCCTCACATGATTTTTTGGGTTGGGGGAGTAAGGGGGAAGGGGAGGGGAGGGGGAGTAAGGGGGGAGGAGAGGAGGGGGAGGAGAGGAGGGGAAATGTTTTCAATAATTGTTTCGGCAGTTTTATCCCCTCTTCTTCTTCTTCTTCCCATCATTCATCCCTTATTCTTGTTGTTTTTCCCTTCTGTCTTTTCGTTAGCTCCATTTCTTCCCTTTGTCTCCCTTGTCTCTCTTCTTCCCTTCCTTCCTTCCCTTGTCTCCTACATTCTCCCTTTCCTTCCCTTTGTCTCCCTCCCTCTGTCTCTCCTCCCATCCTTCCCTTGCCTCCCTCTCTCCCTTCTCTCGTCCCCCTATCTACCCCCCTCCCTTCGTTCCCTCCCCTCCCACCTCCCCTTCCGTACTGTCCATTACTGCACTTTATATATATAGATTTGTCCTGACGAATCCCTTCCTTCTTTTCTTGTCCACAACAATGAGCGTCACACAGGTAGTGTCCACCGGAAGTGTGTGTGTGTGTGTGTGTGTGTTTACGTAATTGCATCTACTAGTTGGGGGTGGTCTAGTACCTGCTCTTAGGCCTTCGCCCTTCCCCCCAGCACGTTTCGGTCATCGTCATCTCTCTGTCCTCTTCGATCACCTCCTCAACATCACTTCCCAGTGCATTCATTTCTTCCGTTCCTTCACACTGAAATCTTCCTTTTAAATGATCTACTTTCCACTTCGAATGCCTTCATTCATTCCTTTTACATATCTTGTACGTTGTAATCATGTCTCCTCTTGTCCTTTAGCGTGAGTGGTGAGATGAGGGTTCCACAGTGGCACTGCGTACTCCAGCTCAGAGTCAGATTGTCTCTGTATCTATACGTCTAGTCGCTACCGAGGGGTCACCGCCCCTCCTGCGGCCCGGTCACAGACCGGACCTCCTGGTTACTCCACCAGGCCACTGGCTGGCTGGTTAATGGTCTTTCAAAAACCCATCTACTACACTATTTAATCCCTAATATAGCAAGTAAGATCAATTCTGACCATATATACCCTGAGAGACATACATCTCTGGGTGTATATACCTCGTGATCAGGCTGTGTCGGTATGATAATGGTGTACAATACCGAAAAGTTGATAAGGCATGTGCAACAGTCAGGTATCTTTATTCCGAAACGTTTCGCGTACACAGTAGGCTAGGCTATAAGTATCTCTGGAACTACTGTTGTTACTACTAGACTAAGGCTACGTTATAAATATCCCTGACAATACTGTTGTTACTACTAGTCTAAGGCTACGTTATAAGTATCCCTGACAATACTGTTATTACTACTATCTCAGTGTGTACAAACAACCAGACTTACACAAATACCTCCATGCAGACCTTACAGGGTGCTGCAAAATACCACAGTGTTAAAAATATATCTGAAATCTTAAGATTATATCCAGATTTTGCATCGTCTAGATGAATGAAATATTCTTGAAGAGACTGTAGACCCAATAATAAATAAATAAATAAATATATATATATATATATATATATATATATATATATATTTTTTTATTTTTTTTTTTTTTTTTATTATCACACCGGCCGATTCCCACCAAGGCAGGGTGGCCCGAAAAAGAAAAACTTTCACCATCATTCACTCCATCACTGTCTTGCCAGAAGGGTGCTTATATATATATATATATATATATATATATATATATATATATATATATATATATATATATATATATATATATAATGCTTCAGTGGTAATAAGGTACTTGTATGTTTTTTGAGATCATATTAATGCAAGACAAGACACAGGGGGATGTTAACCTTTAGCTTACGATCTTTCACAGGTCTCCGTGCGTCATCAGAAGCTTTGCAATGTTGCAATATATATATATATATATATATATATATATATATATATATATATATATATATATATATATATATATATATATATATGGTAATAGGTCTGATGATCTATTATAACCTCGGTAATCTTTTTTTTTTTATCTGCGCTGCGGCTCGCAGGATGAGCTGTGGGGGCACACAGTAACCAGCCTCTTTCTTCAAATCTCTTCTCCCACTTCCATCTTCTTTGCTCTCCCTCCTTATCCTCCTTCCTCTTCTTTCCATTCCTCACAGTCCTCTCCCCCGCCTCCTCCCCCTCCCCTTCCCCCGCCCTCTAACATCTACAATTCCCACAATCTTCAAGAACTCTGTTCTCCAAAAAAGTCTCAGGACTTTCCTTCCCCCCCTCTCTACCACCTCTTCCCCAGCACCCTTCCCTCTCCACCACCCCGTCCCCAGCACCCTCCCCTCTCCACCACCCCTTCCCCAGCACCCTCCCCTTTCTACCCCTTCCCCAGCACTCTCCCCTTTCTACCCCTTCCCCAGCACCCTCCACACTCCACCACCCCTTCCCCTAGCACCCTACCCTCTCCACTACCCCTTCCCCAGCACCCTCCCCTCTCCACTACCCCTTCCCCAGCACCCTCCGCACTCCCCTCTCTCCCTCCCCTACCGCACACCCTCCACCTCCACCACAAACAACACAGCGCCAATGACATAAATAGTGGTCCATTGACCCAATCAAGAGCGAGACAGAGATACGGACAGGACAGAGAGACAGAGAGACAGAGAGAGAGACAGAGAGAGAGACAGAGGGGTTCAAACACACCTATTCGACAGATATAATAAGGCCTTACTCCCACCCTTACTTCCCCCTCCTCCCCCTTCCCCACCAACACATGATCCTGGCTCAGCGGTGAAACAATCAGGTCTCGTCAGATCGAGCGATGTAAACGGCGATCATCGCCGTACGAAATAGCGAAATGCTCGGGTCGGGTTACCGAATCCTCCCTCCCCTTCCTCCCCTCCCTCCCCTCCCTCCCCTCCCCTCCCCTCCCTCCCTTCCCTCCCCCCCTCCCCTCCCTCCCCCCTCCCCTCCCTCCCCGCCTTCCCCTCCCTCCCCTCCCTCCCCTCCCTCCCCTTCCTCCCCTCCCTCCCCTCCCTCCCTTCCCCTCCCTCGCTGGGGGAGAAGCACAGTCCTCCCCACCACCAGGAAGAGATGGTGGGTGGGGAAGCAGTGGGATAAGAAGAAAGAGAAAGAAAGATAGGAAGAGGTGGGAAGGGGTGAGACAACAAACTGTCTTCAGTAACTCCCCTCCCCCTCCCTCTTTCGTAGTACCAAAGTAGGAGGGGGGGGTTACTGATAGACATGGAAGGGTGAGGTAAGTAGATAGACTGAGTAGATGCATATATTAATAACTGAATAAGCCAGTTTATAGGCGATATGTAGACGTGTAAGAAGATAACCTGGTAGATAGAGTAGACAGAGGAATAGATTCGTAGGGGGGGGTGACCGCCGGAAGCAACTCCAAGTAGATAACCACGCAAGTAAATGAGAAGACGGATAGATAGTAGGGTAAGTGAGTAGATGAACTCATTACGCTATGACACTCATTTTAAAGTAATAGGCACTGAGAGTACATAGTCACTGAGAGTACATAGACACTGAGAGTACATAGGCACTGAGAGTACATTGACACTGAGAGTACATAGGCACTGAGAGTACATAGTCACTGAGAGTACATAGTCACTGAGAGTACATAGGCACTGAGAGTACATAGGCACTGAGAGTACATAGGCACTGAGAGTACATAGTCACTGAGAGTACATAGTCACTGAGAGTACATAGGCACTGAGAGTACATAGGCACTGAGAGTACATAGGCACTGAGAGTACATAGTCACTGAGAGTACATAGACAGTGAGAGTACATAGGCACTGAGACTACATAGGCACTGAGAGTACATAGGCACTGAGAGTACATAGTCACTGAGAGTACATAGGCACTGAGAGTACATAGGCACTGAGAGTACATAGGCACTGAGAGTACATAGTCACTGAGAGTACATAGACTCTGAGAGTACATAGGCACTGAGAGTACATAGGCACTGAGAGTACATAGGCACTGAGAGTACATAGTCACTTAGAGTACATAGGCACTGAGAGTACATAGGCACTGAGAGTACATAGGCACTGAGAGTACATAGGCACTGAGAGTACATAGTCACTGAGAGTACATAGACACTGAGAGTACATAGGCACTGAGAGTACATAGGCACTGAGAGTACATAGGCACTGAGAGTACATAGACACTGAGAGTACATAGACACTGAGAGTACATAGACACTGAGAGTACATAGGCACTGAGAGTACATAGGCACTGAGAGTACATAGACACTGAGAGTACATAGACACTGAGAGTACATAGACACTGAGAGTACATAGTCACTGAGAGTACATAGGCACTGAGAGTACATAGGCACTGAGAGTACATAGTCACTGAGAGTACATAGACACTGAGAGTACATAGGCACTGAGAGTACATAGGCACTGAGAGTACATAGGCACTGAGAGTACATAGACACTGAGAGTACATAGGCACTGAGAGTACATAGACACTGAGAGTACATAGGCACTGAGAGTACATAGTCACTGAGAGTAAATAGTCACTGAGAGTACATAGGCACTGAGAGTACATAGGCACTGAGAGTACATAGGCACTGAGAGTACATAGTCACTGAGAGTACATAGTCACTGAGAGTACATAGGCACTGAGAGTACATAGGCACTGAGAGTACATAGGCACTGAGAGTACATAGTCACTGAGAGTACATAGACAGTGAGAGTACATAGGCACTGAGACTACATAGGCACTGAGAGTACATAGGCACTGAGAGTACATAGTCACTGAGAGTACATAGGCACTGAGAGTACATAGGCACTGAGAGTACATAGGCACTGAGAGTACATAGTCACTGAGAGTACATAGACTCTGAGAGTACATAGGCACTGAGAGTACATAGGCACTGAGAGTACATAGGCACTGAGAGTACATAGTCACTTAGAGTACATAGGCACTGAGAGTACATAGGCACTGAGAGTACATAGGCACTGAGAGTACATAGGCACTGAGAGTACATAGTCACTGAGAGTACATAGACACTGAGAGTACATAGGCACTGAGAGTACATAGGCACTGAGAGTACATAGGCACTGAGAGTACATAGACACTGAGAGTACATAGACACTGAGAGTACATAGACACTGAGAGTACATAGGCACTGAGAGTACATAGGCACTGAGAGTACATAGACACTGAGAGTACATAGACACTGAGAGTACATAGACACTGAGAGTACATAGTCACTGAGAGTACATAGGCACTGAGAGTACATAGGCACTGAGAGTACATAGTCACTGAGAGTACATAGACACTGAGAGTACATAGGCACTGAGAGTACATAGGCACTGAGAGTACATAGTCACTGAGAGTACATAGGCACTGAGAGTACATAGGCACTGAGAGTACATAGTCACTGAGAGTACATAGACACTGAGAGTACATAGGCACTGAGAGTACATAGTCACTGAGAGTACATAGTCACTGAGAGTACATAGGCACTGAGAGTACATAGGCACTGAGAGTACATAGGCACTGAGAGTACATAGTCACTGAGAGTACATAGACACTGAGAGTACATAGACACTGAGAGTACATAGGCACTGAGAGTACATAGGCACTGAGAGTACATAGGCACTGAGAGTACATAGACACTGAGAGTACATAGACACTGAGAGTACATAGACACTGAGAGTACATAGTCACTGAGAGTACATAGGCACTGAGAGTACATAGTCACTGAGAGTACATAGACACTGAGAGTACATAGACACTGAGAGTACATAGGCACTGAGAGTACATAGGCACTGAGAGTACATAGGCACTGAGAGTACATAGGCACTGAGAGTACATAGACACTGAGAGTACATAGACACTGAGAGTACATAGTCACTGAGAGTACATAGTCACTGAGAGTACATAGACACTGAGAGTACATAGACACTGAGAGTACATAGACACTGAGAGTACATAGGCACTGAGAGTACATAGGCACTGAGAGTACATAGGCACTGAGAGTACATAGGCACTGAGAGTACATAGTCACTGAGAGTACATAGTCACTGAGAGTACATAGGCAATGAGAGTACATAGGCACTGAGAGTACATAGGCACTGAGAGTACATAGGCACTGAGAGTACATAGTCACTGAGAGTACATAGACACTGAGAGTACATAGACACTGAGAGTACATAGGCACTGAGAGTACATAGGCACTGAGAGTACATAGGCACTGAGAGTACATAGGCACTGAGAGTACATAGACACTGAGAGTACATAGACACTGAGAGTACATAGACACTGAGAGTACATAGGCACTGAGAGTACATAGTCACTGAGAGTACATAGACTCTGAGAGTACATAGGCACTGAGAGTACATAGGCACTGAGAGTACATAGGCACTGAGAGTACATAGTCACTTAGAGTACATAGGCACTGAGAGTACATAGGCACTGAGAGTACATAGGCACTGAGAGTACATAGGCACTGAGAGTACATAGTCACTGAGAGTACATAGACACTGAGAGTACATAGGCACTGAGAGTACATAGGCACTGAGAGTACATAGGCACTGAGAGTACATAGGCACTGAGAGTACATAGACACTGAGAGTACATAGACACTGAGAGTACATAGACACTGAGAGTACATAGTCACTGAGAGTACATAGGCACTGAGAGTACATAGGCACTGAGAGTACATAGTCACTGAGAGTACATAGACACTGAGAGTACATAGGCACTGAGAGTACATAGGCACTGAGAGTACATAGTCACTGAGAGTACATAGGCACTGAGAGTACATAGGCACTGAGAGTACATAGTCACTGAGAGTACATAGGCACTGAGAGTACATAGTCACTGAGAGTACATAGACACTGAGAGTACATAGACACTGAGAGTACATAGACACTGAGAGTACATAGTCACTGAGAGTACATAGGCACTGATAGTACATAGGCACTGAGAGTACATAGTCACTGAGAGTACATAGACACTGAGAGTACATAGGCACTGAGAGTACATAGGCACTGAGAGTACATAGTCACTGAGAGTACATAGGCACTGAGAGTACATAGGCACTGAGAGTACATAGACACTGAGAGTACATAGACACTGAGAGTACATAGACACTGAGAGTACATAGTCACTGAGAGTACATAGGCACTGAGAGTACATAGGCACTGAGAGTACATAGTCACTGAGAGTACATAGACACTGAGAGTACATAGGCACTGAGAGTACATAGGCACTGAGAGTACATAGTCACTGAGAGTACATAGGCACTGAGAGTACATAGGCACTGAGAGTACATAGTCACTGAGAGTACATAGACACTGAGAGTACATAGGCACTGAGAGTACATAGTCACTGAGAGTACATAGTCACTGAGAGTACATAGGCACTGAGAGTACATAGGCACTGAGAGTACATAGGCACTGAGAGTACATAGTCACTGAGAGTACATAGACACTGAGAGTACATAGACACTGAGAGTACATAGGCACTGAGAGTACATAGGCACTGAGAGTACATAGGCACTGAGAGTACATAGACACTGAGAGTACATAGACACTGAGAGTACATAGACACTGAGAGTACATAGTCACTGAGAGTACATAGGCACTGAGAGTACATAGTCACTGAGAGTACATAGACACTGAGAGTACATAGACACTGAGAGTACATAGGCACTGAGAGTACATAGGCACTGAGAGTACATAGGCACTGAGAGTACATAGGCACTGAGAGTACATAGACACTGAGAGTACATAGACACTGAGAGTACATAGTCACTGAGAGTACATAGTCACTGAGAGTACATAGACACTGAGAGTACATAGACACTGAGAGTACATAGACACTGAGAGTACATAGGCACTGAGAGTACATAGGCACTGAGAGTACATAGGCACTGAGAGTACATAGGCACTGAGAGTACATAGTCACTGAGAGTACATAGTCACTGAGAGTACATAGGCAATGAGAGTACATAGGCACTGAGAGTACATAGGCACTGAGAGTACATAGGCACTGAGAGTACATAGTCACTGAGAGTACATAGACACTGAGAGTACATAGACACTGAGAGTACATAGGCACTGAGAGTACATAGGCACTGAGAGTACATAGGCACTGAGAGTACATAGGCACTGAGAGTACATAGACACTGAGAGTACATAGACACTGAGAGTACATAGACACTGAGAGTACATAGGCACTGAGAGTACATAGTCACTGAGAGTACATAGTCACTGAGAGTACATAGACACTGAGAGTACATAGACACTGAGAGTACATAGACACTGAGAGTACATAGACACTGAGAGTACATAGTCACTGAGAGTACATAGACACTGAGAGTACATAGACACTGAGAGTACATAGACACTGAGAGTACATAGACACTGAGAGTACATAGACACTGAGAGTACATAGACACTGAGAGTACATAGTCACTGAGAGTACATAGACACTGAGAGTACATAGACACTGAGAGCACATAGACACTGAGAGTACATAGACACTGAGAGTACATAGACACTGAGAGTACATAGACACTGAGAGTACATAGACACTGAGAGTACATAGTCACTGAGAGTACATAGACAGTGAGAGTACATAGGCACTGAGACTACATAGGCACTGAGAGTACATAGGCACTGAGAGTACATAGTCACTGAGAGTACATAGGCACTGAGAGTACATAGGCACTGAGAGTACATAGGCACTGAGAGTACATAGTCACTGAGAGTACATAGACTCTGAGAGTACATAGGCACTGAGAGTACATAGGCACTGAGAGTACATAGGCACTGAGAGTACATAGTCACTTAGAGTACATAGGCACTGAGAGTACATAGGCACTGAGAGTACATAGGCACTGAGAGTACATAGGCACTGAGAGTACATAGTCACTGAGAGTACATAGACACTGAGAGTACATAGGCACTGAGAGTACATAGGCACTGAGAGTACATAGACACTGAGAGTACATAGACACTGAGAGTACATAGACACTGAGAGTACATAGACACTGAGAGTACATAGGCACTGAGAGTACATAGGCACTGAGAGTACATAGACACTGAGAGTACATAGACACTGAGAGTACATAGACACTGAGAGTACATAGTCACTGAGAGTACATAGGCACTGAGAGTACATAGGCACTGAGAGTACATAGTCACTGAGAGTACATAGACACTGAGAGTACATAGGCACTGAGAGTACATAGGCACTGAGAGTACATAGGCACTGAGAGTACATAGTCACTGAGAGTACATAGTCACTGAGAGTACATAGTCACTGAGAGTACATAGTCACTGAGAGTACATAGTCACTGAGAGTACATAGTCACTGAGAGTACATAGTCACTGAGAGTACATAGGCACTGAGAGTACATAGGCACTGAGAGTACATAGTCACTGAGAGTACATAGTCACTGAGAGTACATAGGCACTGAGAGTACATAGGCACTGAGAGTACATAGGCACTGAGAGTACATAGTCACTGAGAGTACATAGACAGTGAGAGTACATAGGCACTGAGACTACATAGGCACTGAGAGTACATAGGCACTGAGAGTACATAGTCACTGAGAGTACATAGGCACTGAGAGTACATAGGCACTGAGAGTACATAGGCACTGAGAGTACATAGTCACTGAGAGTACATAGACTCTGAGAGTACATAGGCACTGAGAGTACATAGGCACTGAGAGTACATAGGCACTGAGAGTACATAGTCACTTAGAGTACATAGGCACTGAGAGTACATAGGCACTGAGAGTACATAGGCACTGAGAGTACATAGGCACTGAGAGTACATAGTCACTGAGAGTACATAGACACTGAGAGTACATAGGCACTGAGAGTACATAGTCACTGAGAGTACATAGACAGTGAGAGTACATAGGCACTGAGACTACATAGGCACTGAGAGTACATAGGCACTGAGAGTACATAGTCACTGAGAGTACATAGGCACTGAGAGTACATAGGCACTGAGAGTACATAGGCACTGAGAGTACATAGTCACTGAGAGTACATAGACTCTGAGAGTACATAGGCACTGAGAGTACATAGGCACTGAGAGTACATAGGCACTGAGAGTACATAGTCACTTAGAGTACATAGGCACTGAGAGTACATAGGCACTGAGAGTACATAGGCACTGAGAGTACATAGGCACTGAGAGTACATAGTCACTGAGAGTACATAGACACTGAGAGTACATAGGCACTGAGAGTACATAGGCACTGAGAGTACATAGGCACTGAGAGTACATAGACACTGAGAGTACATAGACACTGAGAGTACATAGACACTGAGAGTACATAGGCACTGAGAGTACATAGGCACTGAGAGTACATAGACACTGAGAGTACATAGACACTGAGAGTACATAGACACTGAGAGTACATAGTCACTGAGAGTACATAGGCACTGAGAGTACATAGGCACTGAGAGTACATAGTCACTGAGAGTACATAGACACTGAGAGTACATAGGCACTGAGAGTACATAGGCACTGAGAGTACATAGGCACTGAGAGTACATAGACACTGAGAGTACATAGGCACTGAGAGTACATAGACACTGAGAGTACATAGGCACTGAGAGTACATAGTCACTGAGAGTACATAGTCACTGAGAGTACATAGGCACTGAGAGTACATAGGCACTGAGAGTACATAGGCACTGAGAGTACATAGTCACTGAGAGTACATAGTCACTGAGAGTACATAGGCACTGAGAGTACATAGGCACTGAGAGTACATAGGCACTGAGAGTACATAGTCACTGAGAGTACATAGACAGTGAGAGTACATAGGCACTGAGACTACATAGGCACTGAGAGTACATAGGCACTGAGAGTACATAGTCACTGAGAGTACAGAGGCACTGAGAGTACATAGGCACTGAGAGTACATAGGCACTGAGAGTACATAGTCACTGAGAGTACATAGACTCTGAGAGTACATAGGCACTGAGAGTACATAGGCACTGAGAGTACATAGGCACTGAGAGTACATAGTCACTTAGAGTACATAGGCACTGAGAGTACATAGGCACTGAGAGTACATAGGCACTGAGAGTACATAGGCACTGAGAGTACATAGTCACTGAGAGTACATAGACACTGAGAGTACATAGGCACTGAGAGTACATAGGCACTGAGAGTACATAGGCACTGAGAGTACATAGGCACTGAGAGTACATAGACACTGAGAGTACATAGACACTGAGAGTACATAGACACTGAGAGTACATAGTCACTGAGAGTACATAGGCACTGAGAGTACATAGGCACTGAGAGTACATAGTCACTGAGAGTACATAGACACTGAGAGTACATAGGCACTGAGAGTACATAGGCACTGAGAGTACATAGTCACTGAGAGTACATAGGCACTGAGAGTACATAGGCACTGAGAGTACATAGTCACTGAGAGTACATAGACACTGAGAGTACATAGGCACTGAGAGTACATAGTCACTGAGAGTACATAGTCACTGAGAGTACATAGGCACTGAGAGTACATAGGCACTGAGAGTACATAGGCACTGAGAGTACATAGTCACTGAGAGTACATAGACACTGAGAGTACATAGACACTGAGAGTACATAGACACTGAGAGTACATAGTCACTGAGAGTACATAGGCACTGAGAGTACATAGGCACTGAGAGTACATAGGCACTGAGAGTACATAGGCACTGAGAGTACATAGGCACTGAGAGTACATAGACACTGAGAGTACATAGACACTGAGAGTACATAGACACTGAGAGTACATAGTCACTGAGAGTACATAGGCACTGAGAGTACATAGGCACTGAGAGTACATAGTCACTGAGAGTACATAGACACTGAGAGTACATAGGCACTGAGAGTACATAGGCACTGAGAGTACATAGTCACTGAGAGTACATAGGCACTGAGAGTACATAGGCACTGAGAGTACATAGTCACTGAGAGTACATAGACACTGAGAGTACATAGGCACTGAGAGTACATAGTCACTGAGAGTACATAGTCACTGAGAGTACATAGGCACTGAGAGTACATAGGCACTGAGAGTACATAGGCACTGAGAGTACATAGTCACTGAGAGTACATAGACACTGAGAGTACATAGACACTGAGAGTACATAGGCACTGAGAGTACATAGGCACTGAGAGTACATAGGCACTGAGAGTACATAGACACTGAGAGTACATAGACACTGAGAGTACATAGACACTGAGAGTACATAGTCACTGAGAGTACATAGGCACTGAGAGTACATAGTCACTGAGAGTACATAGACACTGAGAGTACATAGACACTGAGAGTACATAGGCACTGAGAGTACATAGGCACTGAGAGTACATAGGCACTGAGAGTACATAGGCACTGAGAGTACATAGACACTGAGAGTACATAGACACTGAGAGTACATAGTCACTGAGAGTACATAGTCACTGAGAGTACATAGACACTGAGAGTACATAGACACTGAGAGTACATAGACACTGAGAGTACATAGGCACTGAGAGTACATAGGCACTGAGAGTACATAGGCACTGAGAGTACATAGGCACTGAGAGTACATAGTCACTGAGAGTACATAGTCACTGAGAGTACATAGGCAATGAGAGTACATAGGCACTGAGAGTACATAGGCACTGAGAGTACATAGGCACTGAGAGTACATAGTCACTGAGAGTACATAGACACTGAGAGTACATAGACACTGAGAGTACATAGGCACTGAGAGTACATAGGCACTGAGAGTACATAGGCACTGAGAGTACATAGGCACTGAGAGTACATAGACACTGAGAGTACATAGACACTGAGAGTACATAGACACTGAGAGTACATAGGCACTGAGAGTACATAGTCACTGAGAGTACATAGTCACTGAGAGTACATAGACACTGAGAGTACATAGACACTGAGAGTACATAGACACTGAGAGTACATAGACACTGAGAGTACATAGTCACTGAGAGTACATAGACACTGAGAGTACATAGACACTGAGAGTACATAGACACTGAGAGTACATAGACACTGAGAGTACATAGACACTGAGAGTACATAGACACTGAGAGTACATAGTCACTGAGAGTACATAGACACTGAGAGTACATAGACACTGAGAGCACATAGACACTGAGAGTACATAGACACTGAGAGTACATAGACACTGAGAGTACATAGACACTGAGAGTACATAGACACTGAGAGTACATAGTCACTGAGAGTACATAGACACTGAGAGTACATAGACACTGAGAGTACATAGACACTGAGAGTACATAGACACTGAGAGTACATAGACACTGAGAGTACATAGTCACTGAGAGTACATAGACACTGAGAGTACATAGACACTGAGAGTACATAGACACTGAGAGTACATAGACACTGAGAGTACATAGACACTGAGAGTACATAGACACTGAGAGTACATAGACACTGAGAGTACATAGACACTGAGAGTACATAGGCACTGAGAGTACATAGTCACTGAGAGTACATAGACACTGAGAGTACATAGACACTGAGAGTACATAGTCACTGAGAGTACATAAGCGTCACTACCTACGTCCCAATACCCACTGTTTAAGCTCCTTAAAATAAATTACATTGAATATACGCCATTTAAAAGGCTCCTATCGAAAATTTATATATATATATATATATATATATATATATATATATATATATATTATATATATATCAGGGAAAAGGCCAAAGGAAATGTGTAATAGAGGGTGTATATACACGGGTGTGTGTGTGTGTGTGTGTGTGTGTGTGTGTGTGTGTGTGTGTGTGTGTGTATTTCTTGAGTATTCACCAGCAAGTGTTTGTTTCTCAGTATACAAAGAGAGGTACAAATCTCTCAGTGAATATACACAATGGTGTGCATCTCTAAGGTATACACACAGAGGGGTGTGTATTTCTAGGTGTATAAACTCGGAGAAGTATGCATCTCTAATGGTATATACACAGGGACGTGTGTATTTCTCAGTGCATACACAAAGAGAGATGGGTATCGCTATCGCTCAGTGTATATACAATGAGAGGTATACATCTCTCAGTGTATATACAATGAGAGGTATACATCTCTCAGTGTATATACAATGAGAGGTATACTTCTCTCAGTGTATATTCAATGAGAGGTATGTATTCTTAGTGAACCTGAGTGTAAATAAAATGGCCGGTATTTCCAGCTTCGGTCCACGTTGCCCTACGAGGGCTCGATACAGTGCAAGTTCTCAGAGGCCCTATAAACCACCAACAAAACTAAGAGTGCGATACGGTGTAAGCTCTCAGAGGCCCTGTAAACCACCAACAAAACTAAGAGTACGATACGGTGTAAGCTCTCAGAGGCCCTGTAAACCACCAACAAAACTAAGAGTACGATACGGTGTAACCTGTCAGAGGCCCTGTAAACCACCAACAAAACTAAGAGTACGATACGGTGTAACCTGTCAGAGGCCCTGTAAACCACCAACAAAACTAAGAGTGCGATACGGTGTAAGCTCTCAGAGGCCCTGCAAACCACCAACAAAACTAAGAGTACGATACGGTGTAACCTGTCAGAGGCCCTGTAAACCACCAACAAAACTAAGAGTACGATACGGTGTAACCTGTCAGAGGCCCTGTAAACCACCAACAAAACTACTAATAATTTATTTCTACAAGTACATGATACAACTTGAACAGACCATAACTGACATCAGTGACATACTGTATAGAAAGCCCCTGGATATGCAGAGCATTTCTGGCAACTTACGTTAATTTTGTCCCCCCAGGATGTTCCCCTCACCAGTCGACTAACACCCAGGTACCTACTTATTGCTAGGTGAACAGGGACAGCAGGTGTCGTAAGGAAACACGTCCCATAGCGATCCCGAGAACAAGGAACAACTCGAATCGAGTTATTCTCCACAAAAGGTCTTAGAATACCTCTCTTTTCCTCTCCCTTGAACGGGGGTTCAAGCCTTCACTAGCACCTGAGCTGAATAATCCATATGGCTTTAGCGCCTCGGTACAACGCAATCTTGCCGTCGTAAGTGGTGCTCTCATCGTACGGAAAATTATGTCCCAATTTATTCAGTGGAAATAGTCAATTAGAACACACACACACACACACACACACACACACACACACACACACACACACACACACACACACACACACACACACCTGCAACCCCTGCAACCACAAATAGGTGAGTACAAATAGGTGAGTACACAGTGCATAACTAATTCCATCCTTCTACTAAGAAACACAGACTTTGAAGCTAAACTGCAGAGGTTTTCTCTAGTTATCCAGAGACAACAACAAGGAAAATCATTTACAGTTTAACTAGAAGAAAAAATCGTAATATGAAAATGAGAGATAAAGGAGATTTCGACTTATCCTGGACCATCATCAAGAGCCCTTATCCAACATTAAGAGACCTTCACCGTCATTAAGAGACTTTTACCGTCATCAAGAGACCTTCACTGTCATCAAGAGACCTTCACCGTCATCAAGAGACCTTCACCGTCATCAAGAGACCTTCACCGTCATCAAGAGACCTTCACCCTCATCAAGGTACCGTCTCTGGAGGGAATTAATGTTCAACCTGTACAGACTAAAACATTTACACAGCTAGTGAGACACAGACAATGAGACAGACACACAGACAGAAGAGCCAGCCCAGTGACAGACACAGACACCAACAGACACACAGACAGAAGAGCCAGCCCAGTGACAGACAGACACAGACACCAACAGACACAGACACACAGACAGAAGAGCCAGCCCAGTGACAGACAGACACAGACACCAACAGACACAGACACACAGACAGAAGAGCCAGCCCAGTGACAGACAGACACAGACACCAACAGACACAGACACACAGACAGAAGAGCCAGCCCAGTGACAGACAGACACAGACACCAACAGACACAGACACACAGACAGAAGAGCCAGCCCAGTGACAGACAGACACAGACACCAACAGACACAGACAGACATACAGACAGAAGAGCCAGCCCAGTGACAGACAGACACAGACACCAACAGACACAGACAGACATACAGACAGAAGAGCCAGCCCAGTGATAGACACAGACAGACACACAGACAGACAGAAGAGCCAGTCCAGTGACAGACACAGACACACAGACAGACAGAAGAGCCAGCCCAGTGAGAGACAGACAGATAGACAGAAGAGCCAGCCCAGTGACAGACAGACAGACAGACAGACAGAAGAGCCAGTCCAGTGACAGACAGACAGACAGATAGACAGAAGAGCCAGCCCAGTGACAGAAGAGCCAGCCCAGTGACAGACAGACAGACAGAAGAGCCAGTCCAGTGACAGACAGACAGAAGAGCCAGTCCAGTGACAGACAGACAGACAGACAGATAGACAGAAGAGCCAGCCCAGTGACAGACAGACAGACAGACAGAAGAGCCAGTCCAGTGACAGACAGACAGACAGAAGAGCCAGTCCAGTGACAGACAGACAGATAGACAGAAAGCCAGCCCAGTGACAGACAGACAGACAGAAGAGCCATCCCAGTGACAGAGTGACAGATAGACAGACAGAAGCAAGTCTGGCCATCCAAGAACAACGCTTCCTTAAGAACCTTTGATTAAATCAACAAGTTCTAAGAACCCCTCCTCTTCCCCTTCCTCTCCCCCTCCACCCTTCCCCACCCCCCACCCCCCCTGCAATATAAATAAAATTCTTGCGACCACCCCCTTTTCCCCCTCCCCTTCCCCTTCCCCTTTCTTCACTCCCCTTCCCCTCCCCCCTACAATATAAATAAAATTCTTGCGACCACCCCCTCCTTCCCCTCCCCCATCAGTTTCCCCCCTCCCCCATCAGTTTCCCCCCTCCCCTGTATATTATTATATTCATTCTGAAACGTACGTAAGGACAATAGGCCAGACTTTATTGCCTAATAAAAAAGGGGAAAAGAATAAAGATAATCTTTAGAATAAATCAGCTCCGGCGGTTTTTATTCAGGAAGAATTTATTCTGAGGTGTCTTCTTCCAGCGCTAAAAAAAAAAACCGCTAAACCGCGCCATAAAAAACGATAAAAAACGCTATTTAGCGTTTAAAAACACTAAAAAAATGTTTAAAAAACCGCTAAAACAGTTAAAAGAGTTTTAAAAACTCTAGCTAAAAACCGTTGAAAAACGTAAAAACCTGAAAAAATTAAGGACTAAAAAATCCTTAAAAACCATTATAAAAAATTAAAATAAAAACCACTAAAAAAAACCTTCAAGAGCATTATAAAAAACAAACGCTAAAAACCATTAAAAACCTTTATATAAAAACTTAAAAAATGTTAAAATGTGTAAAAAATAAAATCTAAAAACCGTTAAAAAAATTTAAAGCCTTTAAAACCGATATTGTTTTTGAGATGTTTTAAAAACCTCTTATATTAGGCTCAGCACATTTCCATCACAGATGTTTCAACCACAAATGTTTTGACCGCAGATGTTTCGACCGTTGATATTTCGACCGTGGGTGTTTCAACCGTGGATGTTTCAACCGTGGGTGTTTCGACCGTGGATGTTTCGACCGTAGATGTTTCGACCACAAATGTTTTGACCGCAGATGTTTCGACCGTGGATGTTTCGACCGTGGATGTTTCGACCGTGGATGTTTCGACCGTGGATGTTTCAACTGTGGATGTTTCGACCGTGGGTGTTTCAACTGTGGGTGTTTCGACCGTGGATGTTTCGACCGTGGGTGTTTCAACTGTGGGTGTTTCGACCGTGGATGTTTCGACCGTGGATGTTTCGACCGTGGGTGTTTCAACCGTGGGTGTTTCGACCGTGGATGTTTCGACCGTAGATGTTTCGACCACAAATGTTTTGACCGCAGATGTTTCGACCGTGGATATTTCGACCGTGGGTGTTTCGACCGTGGATGTTTCGACCGTGGATGCTTCGACAGCAGATGTTTCGACCGTTGATATTTCGACCGTGGGTGTTTCAACCGTGGGCGTTTCGACCGTGGATGTTTCGACCGTGGATGTTTCGACCGTGGATGCTTCGACAGCAATGTTTCGACCGCTGATGTTTCGACCGTAGATGTTTCGACCGAAAATGTTTCCACCGCAGATGTTTCGGCCGTAGATGTTTCGACCGTGGATGTTTCGACTGTAGATGTTTCGACCGTGGATGTTTCGACCGTGGATGTTTCGACAGCAGATGTTTCGACCGCTGATGTTTCGACCGTGGATGTTTCGACCATGGATGTTTCGACCGTGGATGTTTCGACAGCAGATGTTTCGACCGTGGATGCTTCGACCGCAGATGTTTCGACCGAAGATGTTTTCACTGCAAATGTTTCGACCGTGAATGTTTCGACCGCAGATGTTTCGACCACCTCTCAACAAGCAGCTCACCACCACCAACTCGCTCCTATTTACTAACCCTCTCCCATCACCACTACCACACCCTCTCCCTATTGCTCCCCATCACCACTGCCACACCCTCTCCCTATTTCTCCCCATCACCACTACCACACCCTCCCCCTATTTCTCCCCATCAACACTACTACACCCTTCCCCTATTTCTCCCCATCACTACCACACCCTCCCCCTATTTCTCCCCATCAACACTACTACACTCTTCCCCTATTTCTCCCCATCACCACTACCACACCCTCCCACTATTTCTCCCCATCACCACTACCACATCCTCCCCCTATTCCTCCCCATCACCACTACCACACCTTCCCCCCATTCCTCCCCCACCACCACCCACAAAACATTAAATTCACCCACCTACCATCTCTTCAGTGTCCATTTTTCCCTTTCTAATTCTGTCTCTCTCTCCCCCCATCAATGGGCAGCCGTGCATCGGCGCCCCATTCATCTCATCCTCCTCCTCCTCCCATTCTTCCTACCATTCGTTTGATAATTACTGAGTTAAGCAGCTGCAAGCCTTTGGATGCTGCTGGGTCGGTGTCATCCCAAGGCAAAGAAACTGACATTCAACGAGACGAGTCTGGACACAGGCGTTTGTGCACCGGCAGACAATAATCTGTTATAGGAACTTATGGCGTGCTTGTGGGAGGGGGAGGACAGGAGGGGGTGGTGCCTTGGGGAGGGGGAGGTGCCCTGGGGAGGGGGAGGGATGGAGAGAAGGGGGTGGTGCCCTGAAAAGGGACGATTAGTAAAGGAGTAACGCCCCCCTCTACTGGAATAATAGAACGAGGGGGAGGTGATTTACCCTGTGAATATACATTACAGTTATACCAAATGTAGGTGTTGTAGGGTATATATACAGGCCGAAGTATACCTCTTAGAGTATCCACATCTAGAGGGGTATGTATTTCTCAGTATACATAAACATTTATGGATCCTTCAGAGAGTATACACACCGAGAGGCACGTATATCTTAATGCATATACACTGAGAGGAATGTATCTGAGTACATACACGTGTCTCTTAGTGTATAGACACTGGGGGAAGTGCATGTATCAGAGTGTATACACTGAGAGGTACGTCTTTTAGGGTATCCCTGTCATATTCCATCATACAGAATGAGGGTTCATACATAGTGCTGAAATGTGTCAGTCTGAGCTGGGAGACTTCAGTAGTGTCAGTCTGAGCTGGGAGACTTCAGTAGTGTCAGTCTGAGCTGGGAGACTTCAGTAGTGTCAGTCTGAGCTGGGAGACTTCAGTAGTGTCAGTCTGAGCTGGGAGACTTCAGTAGTGTCAGTCTGAGCTGGGAGACTTCAGTAGTGTCAACCTGAGCCGGGAGACTTCAGTAGTGTCAGTCTGAGCTGGGAGACTTCAGTAGTGTCAGTCTGAGCTGGGAGACTTCAGTAGTGTCAGTCTGAGCTGGGAGACTTCAGTAGTGTCAGTCTGAGCTGGGAGACTTCAGTAGTGTCAACCTGAGCCGGGAGACTTCAGTAGTGTCAGTCTGAGCTGGGAGACTTCAGTAGTGTCAGTCTGAGCTGGGAGACTTCAGTAGTGTCAGAGCTGGGAGACTTCAGTAGTGTCAGTCTGAGCTGGGAGACTTCAGTAGTGTCAGAGCTGGGAGACTTCAGTAGTGTCAGTCTGAGCTGCAGTTAATATCATTTGACAGTTACCATCTTCCAGCAGAGCTGCAGTTAATATCACTTGACAGTTACCATCTTCCAGCAGAGCTGCAGTTAATATCACTTGACAGTTACCATCTTCCAGCAGAGCTGCAGTTACCATCACTTGGTAGTTACCATCTTCCAGCAGAGCTGCAGTTTCTGTCATTTGACAGTTACCATCTTCCAGCAGATCTGCAGTTACCATCACTTGGTAGTTACCATCTTCCAGCAGAGCTGCAGTTAATATCATTTGACAGTTACCATCTTCCAGCAGATCTGCAGTTACCATCACTTGGTAGTTACCATCTTCCAGCAGAGCTGCAGTTTCTGTCATTTGACAGTTACCATCTCTCTGGATGAGAGAGAGAGAGAGAGAGAGAGAGAGAGAGAGAGAGAGAGAGAGATAGAGAGAGAGACCTCTCTGATTGAGGTATGCCTCTACTGCCTCACTTCTGACTTTCTGTCTCCTCAGGTAGTTACTGGTCGCATGTAATGCGTTTCTTGATGCTACTCTAGCTCTTGGTCCCAATCTCTTCATTCTTGCAGTGGTGGTAGTGGTGGTGATGGTGGTGGTGGTGATGGTGGTGGTGGTGATGGTGGTGGTGGTGATGGTGGTGGTGGTGATGGTGGTGGTGGTGATGGTGGGGGGGTGATGGTGGTGGTTGTGATGGTGATGGTGGTGACGGTGGTGGTGACAGTGGTGGTGACGCGTGTTTCACCACCAGTATGCAGCGCCACTGTGAGCAACCCTCGCCCGTTTAACCCCACAACAGAAATTTCCTTGGTGGAAAGTAAATGCGACCCAATCAGAGCTGCACTACCGTCATAACCAGAATTTCAATTTCCTTACCCTCTTCCCTACCCTTCTACCACCTTCCCCTACCCGTCTACCACCTTCCCCTACCCGTCTACCACCTTCCCCTACCCGTCTACCACCTTCCCCTACCCGTCTACCACCTTCCCCTACCCGTTTACCACCTTCCCCTACCCGTCTACCACCTTCCTCTACCCGTCTACCACCTTCCCCTACCCGTCTACCACCTTCCCCTACCCGTCTACCACCTTCCCCTACCCCTCTATCCCCTACCCCTCTATCCCCTACCCTAATAAAAAAATCCTCTCCAACCAATAAAAAAAATCTCCGCTTTCTCCCCGGAAACATAAATACCTCACAATTCACGACCACAAAATTCATTTTTACATTAAGAAGAAGAAGAAACACAATACTCTGGTTCCCCTCGGGAGATAGGAAGGGGGAGTGTTCGATTTACCGGTCGTTTGGCAAACCCGAACGAGTCACTTTGACAAAGAGGGAGAGGAAGAGTTGTGAGCTATCAAATAGCGCCTCTTCAATCTGTCTATTAAGCCATTCAGTGACCTGGCTTTATTCAGTTCGTGGTGGCTTGCTCCTTTCATCAGTGTGTCAGTCACTTGTCTGTGCTCAACCTCAACCCCAGAGAACCTCCTCCTATTGTTCTCTCTACTACTTCTCCTTCTCCTCCATTTTCTCTTACTCCACCTCCTCCTTCTCCTATTACTCTTACTACATAAAACATAAGTCTTAAGTAGTGTGATTGATTGTACAGTTAGGTGCTCTGGTTGATGGTGATTGTGAGGTGACCTCTTGATATTGGTGATTGTGAGGTACCCCTTGATGTTGGTGATTGTGAGGTGACCTCTTGATGTTGGTGATTGTGAGGTACCCCTTGATGTTGGTGATTGTGAGGTGACCTCTTGATATTGGTGATTGTGAGGTACCCCTTGATGTTGGTGATTGTGAGGTGACCTCTTGATGTTGATTGTGAGGTACCCCTTGATATTGGTGATTGTGAGGTGACCTCTTGATGTTGGTGATTGTGAGGTGACCCCTTGATGTTGGTGATTGTGAGGTGACCTCTTGATATTGGTGATTGTGAGGTGACCTCTTGATGTTGGTGACTGTGAGGTGACCTCTTGATGTTGGGGACTGTGAGGTACCCCTTGATGTTGGTGATTGTGAGGTGACCTCTTGATGATGGTGATTGTGAGGTGACTTCTTGATGTTGGTGATTGTGAGGTACCCCTTGATGTTGGTGATTGTGAGGTACCCCTTGATGTTGGTGATTGTGAGGTACCCCTTGATGTTGGTGATTGTGAGGTGACCTCTTGATGTTGGTGATTGTGAGGTACCCCTTGATGTTGGTGATTGTGAGGTGACCTCTTGATGTTGGTGATTGTGAGGTACCCCTTGATGTTGGTGATTGTGAAGTGACCTCTTGATGTTGGTGATTGTGAGGTACCCCTTGATGTTGGTGATTGTGAGGTGACCTCTTGATGTTGGTGATTGTGAGGTGACCTCTTGATGTTGGTGATTGTGAGGTGACCTCTTGATGTTGGTGATTGTGAGGTGACCCCTTGATGTTGACGATTGTGAGGTGACCTCTTGATGTTGGTGATTGTGAGGTGACCTCTTTATGTTGGTGGTTGTGAGGTGACCTCTTGATGTTGGTGATTGTGAGGTGACCCCTTGATGTTGACGATTGTGAGGTGACCTCTTGATGTTGCTGATTGTGAGGTGACCTCTTGATGTTGTTGATTGTGAGGTGACCTCTTGATGTTGGTGATTGTGAGGTACCCCTTGATGTTGGTGATTGTGAGGTACCCCTTGATGTTGGTGATTGTGAGGTACCCCTTGATGTTGGTGATTGTGAGGTACCCCTTGATGTTGGTGATTGTGAGGTACCCCTTGATGTTGGTGATTGTGAGGTGACCTCTTGATGTTGGTGATTGTGAGGTGACCTCTTGATGTTGGTGATTGTGAGGTGACCTCTTGATGTTGGTGATTGTGAGGTGACCTCTTGATGATGATTGTGAAGTGACCCCTTGATGTTGGTGATTGTGAGGTGACCTTTTGGTGTTGGTGATTGTGAGGTGACCTCTTGATGTTGGTGATTGCGAGGTGACCCCTTGATGCTGGTGATTGTGAGGTGACCCCTTGATGTTGGTGATTGTAAGGTGACCCCTTGATGTTGGTGATTGTGAGGTGACCCCTTGATGTTGGTGATTGTGAGGTGACCCCTTGATGTTGGTGATTGTGAGGTGACCCCTTGATCTTGATTGTGAGGTGACCCCTTGATGTTGGTGATTGTGAGGTGACCCCTTAATTTTGGTGATTGTGAGGTGACCTCTTGATGTTGGTGATTGTGAGGTGACCCCTTGATGTTGGTGATTGTGAGGTGACCCCTTGATGTTGGTGATTGTGAGGTGACCCCTTGATGTTGGTGATTGTGAAGTGACCTCTTGATGTTGGTGATTGTGAGGTGACCTCTTTATGCTGGTGATTGTGAGGTGACCTCTTGATGTTGGTGATTGTGAGGTGACCTCTTGATGTTGGTGATTGTGAGGTGACCTCTTGATGTTGGTGATTGTGAGGTGACCTCTTGATGCTGGTGATTGTGAGGTGACCTCTTTATGCTGGTGATTGTGAGGTGACCTCTTGATGCTGGTGATTGTGAGGTGACCTCTTGATGCTGGTGATTGTGAGGTGACCTCTTGATGTTGGTGATTGTGAGGTGACCCCTTGATGTTGGTGATTGTGAAGTGACCTCTTGATGTTGGTGATTGTGAGGTGACCTCTTTATGCTGGTGATTGTGAGGTGACCTCTTGATGCTGGTGATTGTGAGGTGACCTCTTGATGCTGGTGATTGTGAGGTGACCTCTTTATGCTGGTGATTGTGAGGTGACCTCTTGATGCTGGTGATTGTGAGGTGACCTCTTGATGTTGGTGATTGTGAGGTGACCTCTTGATGCTGGTGATTGTGAGGTGACCTCTTTATGCTGGTGATTGTGAGGTGACCTCTTGATGCTGGTGATTGTGAGGTGACCTCTTTATGCTGGTGATTGTGAGGTGACCTCTTGATGTTGGTGATTGTGAGGTGACCTCTTGATGCTGGTGATTGTGAGGTGACCTCTTTATGCTGGTGATTGTGAGGTGACCTCTTGATGCTGGTGATTGTGAGGTGACCTCTTTATGCTGGTGATTGTGAGGTGACCTCTTGATGCTGGTGATTGTGAGGTGACCTCTTTATGCTGGTGATTGTGAGGTGACCTCTTGATGCTGGTGATTGTGAGGTGACCTCTTTATGCTGGTGATTGTGAGGTGACCTCTTGATGCTGGTGATTGTGAGGTGACCTCTTTATGCTGGTGATTGTGAGGTGACCTCTTGATGCTGGTGATTGTGAGGTGACCTCTTTATGCTGGTGATTGTGAGGTGACCTCTTTATGCTGGTGATTGTGAGGTGACCTCTTGATGCTGGTGATTGTGAGGTGACCTCTTTATGCTGGTGATTGTGAGGTGACCTCTTGATGCTGGTGATTGTGAGGTGACCTCTTTATGCTGGTGATTGTGAGGTGACCTCTTTATGCTGGTGATTGTGAGGTGACCTCTTTATGCTGGTGACTGAGATAACTTCCAACTTACCTTCCAACTCTGAGATACATTTTAGGATATATTTTGAGGATATATCTCAGATTCATCACTATATGCACGCCTTTACGGGAGTATACCTTAGCGCGTATACCCTGGAAGTATACCTTAACCCCCTATATTAGGTATTACAAGTATCCCTGACTGGTGGTACCCAGGTGACATGCATCAGCCTTAATGACCCTCGTGTTGTCGATAGGCTTGAAACCGAAGACCCCAGACTAGGTGTTAAACGTACTTAACTTTAACAATCGTCAATGCAAGCACCTGAAGAAAGTAAAAAGAGAGGCCAGCAAGCTGGAACATTGAGACTCTCATGTCCCTTTATTAAGAGAAACAAAGATGCATGTGCTTTTAATACCCAATTTAATAAAGACAGTTTTATTCGCTAGATAATGGTAGTAAAGTTGTGTAGGAAGGAGGTGTGTATGATATTCCTGGAGGAGGCTGTCAGCGGTTGAATCTGACAGTCAGGCAGAGGTTGTCAGCTGTTGAATCTAGCAGTCAGGCAGAGGATGTCAGCTATTGAATCTAACAGTCAGGCAGAGGCTGTCAGCTATTGAATCTAACAGTCAGGCAGAGGCTGTCAGCTGTTGAATCTAGCAGTCAACGAGAGGATGTCAGCTATTGAATCTAACAGTCAAGCAGAGGATGTCAGCTATTGAATCTAACAGTCAATCAGAGGATGTCAGCTGTTGAATCTAACAGTCAAGCAGAGGATGTCAGCTATTGAATCTAACAGTCAGGCAGAGGCTGTCAGCTATTGAATCTAACAGTCAGGCAGAGGCTGTCAGCTGTTGAATCTAGCAGTCAACCAGAGGATGTCAGCTGTTGAATCTAACAGTCAATCAGAGGATGTCAGCTGTTGAATCTAAGAGTCAGGCAGAGGTTGTCAACTATTGAATCTAACAGTCAAGCAGAGGCTGTCAGCTGTTGAATCTAGCGGTCAATCAGAGGCTGTCAGCTGTTGAATTTAAGTCAGACAGGCGTCTATCAGCTCAGGAAAGGACCCAGAAGAGCACCTCTCTTACACCTTCATCTCTCTCTCACACCTCCAGGTCTCTCTCACACCTCCAGGTCTCTCTCACACCTCCAGGTCTCTCACACCTCCAGGTCTCTCTCACACCTCCAGGTCTCTCTCACACCTCCAGGTCTCTCTCACACCTCCAGATCTCTCACACCTCCAGGTCTCTCTAACACCTCCAGGTCTCTCTCACACCTCCAGGTCTCTCTCACACCTCCAGGTCTCTCACACCTCCAGATCTCTCACACCTCCAGGTCTCTCTAACACCTCCAGGTCTCTCTCACACCTCCAGGTCTCTCTCACACCTCCAGGTCTCTCACACCTCCAGATCTCTCACACCTCCAGGTCTCTCTAACACAGGTCTCTCTAACAGGTCTCTCTCACACCTCCAGGTCTCTCTCACAGGTCCTCCAGGTCTCTCTCACACCTCCAGGTCTCTCTCACACCTCCAGATCTCTCAGGTCTCTCACAGGTCCTCCAGTCTCTCTCACACCTCCAGTCTCTCTCACACCTCCAGGTCTCTCTCACACCTCCAGGTCTCTCTCACACCTCCAGGTCTCTCTAACACCTCCAGGTCTCTCTCACACCTCCAGGTCTCTCTCACACACCTCCAGGTCTCTCTAACACCTCCAGGTCTCTCTCACACCTCCAGGTCTCTCTCACACCTCCAGGTCTCTCACACCTCCAGATCTCTCACACCTCCAGGTCTCTCTCACACCTCCAGGTCTCTCTCACACCTCCAGGTCTCTCTCACACCTCCAGGTCTCTCTCACACCTCCAGATCTCTCACACCTCCAGGTCTCTCTAACACCTCCAGGTCTCTCTAACACCTCCAGGTCTCTCTCACACCTCCAGGTCTCTCTAACACCTCCAGGTCTCTCTAACACCTCCAGGTCTCTCTAACACCTCCAGGTCTCTCTAACACCTCCAGGTCTCTCTCACACCTCCAGGTCTCTGTCACGCCTCCAGGTCTCTCACTCCTCCAGGTCTCTCTCACACCTCCAAGTCTCTCTCACACCTCCAGGTCTCTCTCACACCTCCAGGTCTCTCACACCTCCAGGTCTCTCTCACACCTCCAGGTCTCTCTCACACCTCCAGATCTCTCACACCTCCAGGTCTCTCTAACACCTCCAGGTCTCTCTCACACCTCCAGGTCTCTCTCACGCCTCCAGGTCTCTCACTCCTCCAGGTCTCTCTCACACCTCCAAGTCTCTCTCACACCTCCAGGTCTCTCACACCTCCAGGTCTCTCTCACACCTCCAGGTCTCTCTCACACCTCCAGGTCTCTCACACCTTCAGGTCTCTCTCACACCTCCAGGTCTCTCACACCTCCAGGTCTCTCTCACACCTCCAGGTCTCTCACACCTCCAGGTCTCTCTCACACCTCCAGGTCTCTCTCACACCTCCAGGTCTCTCACACCTCCAGGTCTCTCACACCTCCAGGTCTCTCTCACACCTCCAGGTCTCTCACACCTCCAGGTCTCTCACACCTCCAGGTCTCTCACACCTCCAGGTCTCTCTCACGCCTCCAGGTCTCTCACACCTCCAGGTCTCTCACACCTCCAGGTCTCTCACACCTCCAGGTCTCTCTCACACCTCCAGGTCTCTCTCACACCTCCAGGTCTCTCACACCTCCAGGTCTCTCTCACACCTCCAGGTCTCTCACACCACCACCTCTCTCACACCACCACCTCTCTCACACCACCACCTCTCTCACACCACCACCTCTCTCACTCCACCACCTCTCTCATTCCACCACCTCTCTCACACCACCACCTCTCTCACACCACCACCTCTCTCACACCACCACCTCTCTCACACCACCACCTCTCTCACACCACCACCTCTCTCACACCACCACCTCTCTCACACCACCACCTCTCTCACACCACCACCTCTCTCACACCACCACCTCTCTCACACCACCACCTCTCTCACACCACCACCTCTCTCACACCACCACCTCTCTCACACCACCACCTCTCTCACACCACCACCTCTCTCACACCACCACCTGTCTCACACCACCACCTGTCTCACACCACCACCTGTCTCACACCACCTCTCTCACTCCATCAATTAACTCGCCACTCACGTAAACAAGGGCCTCTAATTCTCACCTCCTGTATTCACACTTCTGCTGGTAATAAAACCTTCACCTGTCGCTTCGTGCGAAAATGAAAATTATATATAAATATAATTCTCCAAATTTATAAATTCCTCTCGACATGGTCTTGTGTGGCGTGCTTGGCGGGGCATTCAGGTGCGTTGGTGCGTGGCGAAATGTCCGTAATCTGTACGTGTGTGGCGCTTTCCCCCGTAACTATTTAACTGGGGGTAGAGGGGGTGAGGGGAGCCAGTGGGTTTAAGGGGGAGGGTTTTTTCACGTGGTCGTGGGTAGTAAGGGGTCGTTATAGTGTGGGTGAGGTGTTGGTGAAGTGTCCTTATGGGTGGAGGATAGGTAGGTTAGGCAGGGATGGAGACGATGGGAGTGGGGTGGTTCAGCAGGATACAAGCAGGCAGGGGTGAAAGATAGGCAGGCAGGAAGGCAGGCAGGCAGGCAGGCAGCAAGCAAGCCTGCAGACAAGCATGGAAAATAGGATTAGGGTGGTCCAGGACAGGCATGGGTGTTGATTGCTCTCTGCAGCAGGCAACACGTACTGCAGCAGGCAACACGAACTGCAGCAGGCAACACGTACTGCAGCAGGCAACATGTACTGCAGCAGGCAACACGTACTGCAGCAGGCAACATGTACTGAAGCAGGCAACACGTACTGCAGCAGGCAACACGTACTGCAGCAGGCAACACGTACTGCAGCAGGCAACACGTACTGCAGCAGGCAACATGTACTGCAGCAGGCAACATGTGCTGCAGCAGGCAACACGTACTGCAGCAGGCAACACGTACTGCAGCAGGCAACATGTACTGCAGCAGGCAACACGTACTGAAGCAGGCAACACGTACTGCAGCAGGCAACACGTACTGCAGCAGGCAACACGTACTGCAGCAGGCAACACGTACTGCAGCAGGCAACATGTACTGCAGCAGGCAACACGTACTGCAGCAGGCAACACGTACTGCAGCAGGAAACATGTACTGCAGCAGGCAACACGTACTGCAGCAGGCAACATGTACTGCAGCAGGGAACACGTACTGCAGCAGGCAACACGTACTGCAGCAGGCAACATGTACTGCAGCAGGCAACACGTAATGCAGCAGGCAACATGTGCTGCAGCAGGCAACACGTACTGCAGCAGGCAACACGTACTGCAGCTGGCAACATGTGCTGCAGCAGGCAACACGTACTGCAGCAGGCAACACGTACTGCAGCAGGCAACACGTACTGCAGCAGGTAACATGTACTGCAGCAGGCAACACGTACTGCAGCAGGCAACACGTACTGCAGCAGGCAACACGTACTGCAGCAGGCAACACGTACAGCAGCAGGCAACATGTACTGCAGCAGGCAACATGTACTGCAGCAGGCAACACGTATTGCAGCAGGCAACACGTACTGCAGCAGGAAATACGTACTGCAGCAGGGGACACGTACTGCAGCAGGCAACACGTACTGCAGCAGGCAACACGTACTGCAGCAGGCAACATGTACTGCAGCAGGCAACACGTACGGCAGCAGGCAACACGTATTGCAGCAGGCAACACGTACTGCAGCAGGAAACACGTACTGCAGCAGGCAACATGTACTGCAGCAGGCAACACGTATTGCAGCAGGCAACACGTACTGCAGCAGGAAATACGTACTGCAGCAGGGAACACGTACTGCAGCAGGCAACACGTACTGCAGCAGGCAACACGTACTGCAGCAGGCAACATGTACTGCAGCAGGCAACACGTACGGCAGCAGGCAACACGTATTGCAGCAGGCAACACGTACTGCAGCAGGAAACACGTACTGCAGCAGGCAACATGTACTGCAGCAGGCAACACGTATTGCAGCAGGCAACACGTACTGCAGCAGGAAATACGTACTGCAGCAGGGAACACGTACTGCAGCAGGCAACACGTACTGCAGCAGGCAACACGTACTGCAGCAGGCAACATGTACTGCAGCAGGCAACACGTACGGCAGCAGGCAACACGTATTGCAGCAGGCAACACGTACTGCAGCAGGCAGCATGTACTGCAGCAGGCAA
>NC_091371.1:15951611-15954111 GCF_038502225.1 Cherax quadricarinatus | reverse complement strand
CTTGCTAATTCTAAATTTCTCCAACTTAAATGTATTGTTGTAAGTCCTGTCTTGACTGGATATTTTCAGCACATTATTTACATCTCCTTTATTTATTCCTGCCTTCAATTCCTACACCTCAATCACATTACTCCATAATTCAACGCCTTTTCCAATAAGTGCAGATTCAGAGCCTTCAGTCTTTCCGCGTAAGAAACATGTCTGATTCATGGGATCAACTTTGTCATTCTCCTCTTTATGTTTTCCAGCACATTTATGTTCATTCTGTAATATTAAGATCAGAACTGTGCAGTGTAAGGTGAACAATGTCTTACCAAACATATATAAAGTTGAAGTGTAACCTCAGGACTTCTATTATTTATACTTCTTAATATGAAGCCAAGAATTCTATTAACTTTATTGCTAAGATTTATGCACCGTTATCTTGGCTTTAGATTACTGTTAACCAGAACTCCTAAATCTTTCTTTCACTGTGATTGAGATCTACATTGTTCAGTTTATAACTGCCATAGTTATTTTATTTTCCCAGTACAGAACCTTACATTTGTCTACATTAAACTAAATCTGTCACTTCTCCGACTACAAGAACAACCTATCTAGATCTTCCTGTAGCGCTCTGGTGTCTTCATCAGAATTAAACTGATGACCTATTTTAGTGTCATCGCTTACATAGCTATCTGTTCCCTCATCTAAGTCGTTTATGTATATTATGAACAACAAGGGCCCAACACTGACCCCTGTGGAACAACACTGGTAATGGATCCCCACTCTGATTTCTCCTCATTTCTGTAACCTCTGTTGTGTATCTGTCAACGACGCCTCGATCCAGGAGATAATTTATCCATTATTATTATTATAACCAAGGTGGAGCGCTAAACCCGTAGGATTATACAGCGCCTGGGGGGGGGATGTGGAAAGCATTCAAGCTTAATTCGGGGAACCGGAGCACATATCCAATTCCCTAAATCAAGAGCCCCTCACCAACATCAAGGAACCTTCCCTGAGGGGATAATCTATCAAGCTATTCCATGTGCTGCTACTTTCCGCAACAATATTCTGTGTGGTACTTTGTCAAAGACTTCACTAAAATCTATATACCAATATCATATTCTTTATCTTGGTCTGTTGCTTTAAATACCTTAGTACAACAGGTTAGTAAATATTTAAGACAGCAACGCCCCTTCGTAAAACCATGTTGAGAGTCTTTTATTAATTACATTTTTCAAAATAACTTCAAATTTCGTCAACATTTATTGATTCCATCAACTTTCCTGTAACTGAAGTTATGTTGATTGGTCTATAGTCTGAGGTAACAACTTGTCTCCTGATTCGTAAGTAGGACATTATCCGGAACGATACCTGTTTGTAGTGCACAAATAACCTGCACATAGGAGAGAGGAACTTATACGACGTTTCTCTTAGTAGTGATTTGTTGAAGAGGATAAACAATGTTTACTAAGTTTCTCCTTAAGTTCCTTTATAATAAGTGAAGACAGTTGATCAAGGGCCAGTGACTTATTTAGTTTCAATATATTTAAGAACCAAGTCACTAGTGACGTTGATCTTGCATAATTAATTTTCTTATTAATCAGTAAAATTATTGATTCCTGGTATTTCATTTATTTCATCTTGTGTAGAAACTGAAAATAAGTGTTAAGAATGTTACACATTTTTTTATCACTGACAATAAACTGACCTGAGTTATATTTAAGTCAGCTGATGTTTTCCTTAATCTTTTTCTTGTATACCTGAAAGAAATTTTCTGGGTTAGTTTTTGTAATGAAGTTGGTAGAATTACTGACAATATGTAAAGTAAAAGGACACAAGTGCAACTAATGTGACATTTTATTGTGGCAACGTTTCGCTCTTCAGGAGTTTAATCAAGCCATTTGGCGTGATAAAGCTCCTGGAGAGCGAAACGTTGCCAATATAAAATGTCTCATTAGTTGCGCTTGTGTCCCTTTACTGGGTTAGTTTTTTATTCTCTCACAATCTTAAGTTTAAAATCTCTTAATATTTCTTATTCAGTTTTTATTTCTCTTTTTATATAGATATGCTGATCTTTAAGGTGAGCTTTCTTTGTGTGGTGAGACTTTTTTGTGAGCTTTCATCTTTGGTGGGATTTCATTTTTTGTGAGCTTTCATTTTTTGTGAGCTTTCATCTTTGGTGGGATTTCATTTTTTGTGAGCTTTCATTTTTTGTGAGCTTTCATTTTTTGTGAGCTTTCATTTTTTGTGAGCTTTCATTTTTTGTGAGCTTTCATCTTTGGTGGGATTTCATTTTTTGTGAGCTTTCATTTTTTGTGAGCTTTCATTTTTTGTGAGCTTTCATTTTTTGTGAGCTTTCATCTTTGGTGGGATTTCATTTTTTGTGAGCTTTCATTTTTGTGAGCTTTCATTTTTTGTGAGCTTTCATTTTTTGTGAGCTTTCATTTTTGTGAGCTTTCATTTTTTGTGAGCTTTCATTTTTGTGAGCTTTCATTTTTTGTGAGCTTTCATT
>NC_091371.1:15926611-15946611 GCF_038502225.1 Cherax quadricarinatus | reverse complement strand
CTGGCCATTGATTTACACTGACCATTGATTTACACTGACCATTTATTTACACTGACCATTTATTTACACTGACCATTGATTTACACTGACCATTGGTTTACACTGACCATTTATTTACACTGGCCATTGATTTACACTGGCCATTGATTTACATTATCCATTGATTTTCACTAGCCATTGATTTACACTGACCATTGATTTACACTGGCCATTGATTTACGCTGACCATTGATTTACGCTGGGCATTGATTTACGCTGACCATTGATTTACACTGACCATTGATTTACACTGGCCATTGATTTACGCTGACCATTGATTTACGCTGGGCATTGATTTACACTGACCATTGATTTACAGTGACCATTGATTTACACTAACCATTGATTTTCACTGGCCATTGATTTACACTGACCATTGATTTACACTGGCCATTGATTTACGCTGACCATTGATTTACGCTGGCCATTGATTTACGCTGACCATTGATTTACAGTGACCATTGATTTACACTAACCATTGATTTACACTGATCATTGATTTACACTGACCATTGATTTACATTATCCATTGATTTTCACTAGCCATTGATTTACACTGACCATTGATTTACACTGGCCATTGATTTACGCTGACCATTGATTTACGCTGGGCATTGATTTACGCTGACCATTGATTTACACTGACCATTGATTTACACTGGCCATTGATTTACGCTGACCATTGATTTACGCTGGGCATTGATTTACACTGACCATTGATTTACAGTGACCATTGATTTACACTAACCATTGATTTTCACTGGCCATTGATTTACACTGACCATTGATTTACACTGGCCATTGATTTACGCTGACCATTGATTTACGCTGGCCATTGATTTACGCTGACCATTGATTTACACTGGCCATTGATTTACGCTGACCATTGATTTACAGTGACCATTGATTTACACTAACCATTGATTTACACTGATCATTGATTTACACTGACCATTGATTTACACTGGCCATTGATTTACGCTGACCATTGATTTACGCTGGCCATTGATTTACGCTGACCATAGATTTACAGTGACCATTGATTTACACTAACCATTGATTTACACTGATCATTGATTTACACTGACCATTGATTTACACTGACCATTGATTTACACTAACCATTGATTTACACTGATCATTGATTTACACTGACCATTGATTTACACTGACCATTGATTTACACTGGCCATTGATTTACACTGACCATTTATTTACACTGAACATTGATTTACACTGACCATTGATTTACACTGACCATTGATTTACACTGATCATTGATTTACACTGACCATTGATTTACACTGACCATTGATTTACACTGACCATTGATTTACACTGGCCATTGATTTACACTGACCATTGATTTACACTGACCATTGATTTACACTGGCCATTGATTTACACTGACCATTGATTTATACTGACCATTGATTTTCACTGACCATTGATTTACACTGACCATTGATTTACACTGACCATTGATTTACACTGGCCATTGATTTACACTGACCATTGATTTATACTGACCATTCATTTACACTGACCATTGATTTATACTGACCATTGATTTACACTGACCATTGATTTACACTGACCATTGATTTACACTGACCATTGATTTATACTGACCATTCATTTACACTGACCATTGATTTACACTGGCCATTGATTTACACCGACCATTGATTTACACTGACCATTGATTTATACTGACCATTCATTTACACTGACCATTGATTTACACTGACCATTGATTTACACTGACCATTGATTTACACTGACCATTGATTTATACTGACCATTCATTTACACTGACCATTGATTTACACTGGCCATTGATTTACACTGACCATTGATTTACACTGGCCATTGATTTACACTGACCATTGATTTATACTGACCATTCATTTACACTGACCATTGATTTATACTGACCATTGATTTACACTGACCATTGATTTACACTGACCATTGATTTACACTGACCATTGATTTATACTGACCATTCATTTACACTGACCATTGATTTACACTGGCCATTGATTTACACCGACCATTGATTTACACTGACCATTGATTTATACTGACCATTCATTTACACTGACCATTGATTTACACTGACCATTGATTTACACTGACCATTGATTTACACTGACCATTGATTTATACTGACCATTCATTTACACTGACCATTGATTTACACTGGCCATTGATTTACACTGACCATTCATTTACACTGACCATTGATTTACACTGACCATTGATTTACACTGGCCATTGATTTACACTGGCCATTGATTTACACTGACCATTGATTTACACTGACCATTGATTTACATTGACCATTGATTTACATTGACCATTGATTTACACTGACCATTGATTTACACTGACCATTGATTTACACTGACCATTGATTTACACTGACCATTGATTTACACTGACCATTGATTTACACTGACCATTGATTTACACTGACCATTGATTTACACTGACCATTGATTTACACTGACCATTGATTTACACTGACCATTGATTTACATTGACCATTGATTTACACTGACCATTGATTTTACACTGACCATTGATTTACACTGACCATTGATTTACACTGACCATTGATTTACACTGACCATTGATTTACACTGACCATTGATTTACACTGACCATTGATTTACACTGACCATTGATTTACACTGACCATTGATTTACATTGACCATTGATTTACATTGACCATTGATTTACACTGACCATTGATTTACACTGACCATTGATTTACACTGACCATTGATTTACACTGACCATTGATTTACACTGACCATTGATTTACATTGACCATTGATTTACATTGACCATTGATTTACACTGACCATTGATTTACACTGACCATTGATTTACACTGACCATTGATTTACACTGACCATTGATTTACACTGACCATTGATTTACACTGACCATTGATTTACACTGACCATTGATTTACACTGACCATTGATTTACACTGACCATTGATTTACACTGACCATTGATTTACACTGACCATTGATTTACACTGACCATTGATTTACACTGACCATTGATTTACATTGACCATTGATTTACACTGACCATTGATTTACATTGACCATTGATTTACATTGACCCACTAACCTGACGAGTGGTGAGCGCGAGGTTAGTGGGTCGACAACCTCACTGTTTTCTTCTCTACCTTCACCATTACCACCTCTATTGTGGGGTGGTGGCTTCGTTTCTCTCTCTCTCTCTCTCTCTCTCTCTCTCTCTCTCTCTCTCTCTCTCTCTCTCTCTCTCTCTCTCTCTCTCTCTCTCTCTGTCTCTCTGTCTCTCTGTCTCTCTTTGTCTCTCTGTCTCTCTCTCTTTCTTTCTCTCTCTCTCTCTCTCTCTCTCTCTCTCTCTCTCTTTTTTCTCTCTTCTCTCTCTCTCTCTCTCTCTCTCTCTCTCTCTCTCTCTCTCTCTCTCTCTCTCTCTCTCTCTCTCTCTCTCTCTCTCTCTCTCTCTCTCATCCTCTCTCTTTACACACTAACAGTCGTACCTTATCTAAAGAATCATTCACCTGAACGATAATTTAACCATCAAAATGCACCATTACAGCCGCCTACGACACCCAAAAGCGACTCCATCTGGACGAACCTCAATGAAACCCCGACGAACCTGAGCGAACCTCGCTCTGGAAGGGGGTTACTTCTTGATAAGTTAATTAAAATTGTATTCATGTGTGCAGTGGTGGTATCAGCAGCCAGCGACCCCTTGTGTCATACACACGCACCCCAACTTTCCTCTTTTTGGGGGCTGAAGGAGTTGAGGCTCAGACGAAAACATTATGGAGTGTTTTACAGTCTCCAGGGAGAAGGGTCTTGTAATTTACGCATTCTGCGAGTATTAGTCGAATTGTTTAGCGTGTGTATTACGCGGTGATAGGCGTAGGTTTTATCTTTTTTTAGGTTGTGGTGGGGTAGTGGCTAGTTTGTTGTGTAAATCGTATCTGTTCTGTGGATGGTAGTGGCTAGTTTATTGTGTACCTCGTATCCATTTTGTGGATGGTAGTGGCTAGTTTATTGTGCGCCTTATATCCATCCTGTGGCTGGTAATGGCTAGTTTATTGTGTATTTCGTGTCCATCCTATGGAGGGTAGCGCAAAAGCACACGAACACAAAAAACACCAAGGCAATATGCCCTTAAAAGGGTTAACGGACGTAAATTTACAATTGTCACATCTATTGCCAGCAAATTTAAGATATTTGTCTAATATATCTGCCCAGGGAGAACGAAAGTAAAGGACACAGAGACGATATCGTCTGGCCAGGGAGACGCTGGGAATTAAGTCGCAATTTGGAAAAACTCTTTCGTCTGGTTACCGTCGAGGAGCCAGCAGCAAGATGGATTAATTATGCCACGACAATACTGTGATAAATGTGTGAATGAGGAGGCAGGGATAAAGGAGGAGTGAGAGGGAGGGGTGGAGTGCTAAGTGGAGGAGGGGAAGGTTGGAGGGTGGAGGTATTGAGGACGGAGGAGGTGGATTTGGGATAAAATACTGCAATCGAATGGAGGATGGGCTGAGGGACTGATTATCCCACACTCCTCATCGTCCACTGTTTGTCTGCATTGGACTGAAGAAGCCACTGGCTGGCGAAATGTTTCCAGAATACAGATACCCAAGTGTTGCACAAGTGTCTTAACATCACAGAACAGGAACAGAAGAAACGACAGTGGACTGTAGTTGTATGTTTGTAGAAGACTTGGAGAATGACAGAAAGAAAAAGGGATGAAGTAATAGATAAACAGGAAGAGGGAGAGAGAAGGGTGATATAAAGAGAAAGGAAAAGGAGATTGTGTTAGGTTAAGTCTGTCAGGAAACAGGACAAGGGCCTTAGTTGAGAGAAGACGGATGGTGGGAGGGAGGGAGAGAAGGAAGGAAGGAGGGAGGTGAGGGAACACGAAGGGAGGGAAGGAAGGAAGGAGGGAGACGAGGGAACACGAAGGGAGGGAGGGAAGGAAGGAGGGAGGTAAGGGAACACGAAGGGAGGGAGGGAAGGAAGGAAGAAGGGAACAACTACCATACTAAGAGTTTTCCCATACATAAACGACTTCATTATCACCTGTGTGAGATACGTTCCCTGTCTGTCTGTCTGTCTCTCTCTCTCTCTCTCTCTCTCTCTCTCTCTCTCTCTCTCTCTCTCTCTCTCTCTCTCTCTCTCTCTCTCTCTCTGTCCCTCCCTCGTATAATATTAAATTTCTTTAATCAAGAAGAAACCTTCAACTGAGTCACTTGGCTGGTGTGAAGATGTCCAAGTGTTAATCAACAGCCTGAGCAGTCTCCAATTAAGATCTTTATACCTGGCCTCACCTGGCTAATGACACCCTCCTCCTCCTCCTCCTCCTCCTCTTCCTTCTCCTCTGCCTCTTCCTCCTCCTTCTCTTCCTCCTCCTCCTCCTTCTCTTCGTCCATGATAGTTACTCTCAGTAGGTAACCTTAGTGTGTGGACCTCCTTGTCTTCCTCTGTCTTTTCCATATCCTCCTACTCCTACTCCTCCATCTCTTCGTCCTGCTTATCTTCTCCTCCTACTCCTCCTACTCCTGCTACTCGTTTTCCTCCTCCTCCTCTTCTTTTTCTTATAGTTCTCCACCATCGTTCTGTTTTCTTCCTTCTTCATTATGTTTTTCTCTCTGCTTTCTTTAACTGTATTCGTATTAATCTATCTCTCGTGTCTCACTTGTCTCTCTCAATTATCAGAGTTTTCTCCTCACACTTGAAGTGATGGATGCTGTTATTGTTTTCACTAATTCTTTAGTCTCTCTCTCTCTCTCTCTCTCTCTCTCTCTCTCTCTCTCTCTCTCTCTCTCTCTCTCTCTCTCTCTCTCTCTCTCTCTCTCTCTCTCTTTACACAGCGTTTTACAAGGTTAGGTTATGGGATACAAGTAGGGAACAGGATTTTCAGTTGATCATCTGACTTTATTTCATAGATATCATAATGCTGTACGAAAATGTTCCAGACTCGAGTCATCCTGGGAATAAATGATCTAGGATGAAGTGATGTTCTGGAGAAGGTTACAGAGTGAAGTTGCTGTTTGCTGCCCGTCTTTTTATGTAGAAGCTCACTTCTCGCTGTCCTCCAAGTGGAGTCAAGTGTGGTACTTTGACAATATTGGCCTTGTACATAACAGTAAATCCACCCACATCCCACCTGTTTTGAAGGCTCTGGTGAAATAATAGATCTATCCAGGCTGGGTCCAGGAGAGAGACGAGTCGTCTTGCTCTGTTCTCTAATTTGTCAAGAAGTCGCAGATGAGATGGAAGACAGGCAATCCCAGAAAGTGGAGCATAATCTAGGCGTGAGCATACCTGTGCCTCTTAGAGAATCTTGCAGCCTCTACTGTCGAGCACATGCGAGATATATCGAAGTACTTTAAGCTTCCTAGCCATCTTGTTTGCAAGATTTACAACGGGGTTCTTCATGGCCTGTTTGAAGTCAAATTTCACCTTAAGGATTTCAACTTCGTCCCCAAATACTGACCCTCCCATTCATTCTTACCACTGCTCCCGTATTACCATCATAGTGCCTAGAGACCATCATTTTTGTTTCCTCAGCAGTAAATGTGACCTGTCATCGTTCACCCCAGACTAATATTGCTATAAGCCGGTGATTAATGTAACTTAGAACAGCTGGTATTTTCTCTCTTGGATAAGTAAATGTCAAAATACAGTCGTCTGAATACGTATGGGATTGCGGTATGAAATGAAGAAGGTCACTGAAGTAGACTTTCCATAACAATGGCCCAAGCAAGCTTCCCTGTGGGACACTTGCCCCAAAAGGATTTCTTGCTGAATCTGTCCCATTGAGAACTACGCTTAGTGATCTACCTTGAAGGTAATTACTGAGAAGGCATAGTGTCGAGCCTGCAATTCCCAGTACTTGCAGTTTTGCCAAGAGTTCCTGGTGCCATACTCGGTCGAAAGTACCAGGAATGTCCAGTGCTACTACACAGCTGACTTTGGATTCATCCAGTGACTGGTGCCACTTAGTAGAGAGGTTTAACAACAGATCAGCAGTAGAGTGATCCTTGTCTGATGCCGCATTGACGGTTATAAAAAAAAGAGAGTGAATGTAGAAAAACTCTGTCATTTGTCTCGAGATTATTGTCTCAAGGATCTTGCTAGTGATTGACATGTGTGACACTGATCTGTAGTTGCTTATTTCTGCTCTGCTCTTTTATTTTTTTTTTATTTTTATTTATTGCTTATTTCCACAGAGAGGGCCATTTACACTGTACTAAGCAGTGCTGATAGATGCGAGATAAAGGTGCTGCTAGCTGGTCTGCACATCTACTCAGCAATCTTGGGCTCAACTTGTCTGGGCCCACAGCCTTTTCTTGGTCCAGCGATTTAAGAAGATGCACCTCCTCCTGCCTTATTGTCACCACTGACAGTTATGAAAAAGTTCTAGCAGCTAGCCAAGGAGGGTCCTTTGCTGGATCATCTCGGCAGCAAAGACGTCAGCTTTCTCATGACTACTAAAAGATGTGATCCCATCCTATCGATTTAGAGGTGGAATAAGTTCATCAGGTGAATAACCTTGTCTGTCCTTGACCAAGGACCATCAAATTTTGGAGCTCACTCTGCCTGATGCCAGCTTTACTTTTGTGTAAGTCTCCCATTTAGAGATGGCCAACTTTTGGACTTCTCCCATTTTGCTTACAGGCTTGCCTGTAGGTAGGTAGATAGTGGGATGCCTCTTATACTTAACAGTAGCAGCCTCTCTATAACGAAAGCCGAACCAAGGCTGATCTGTTGGTTTCGTCAAATGCTGCCGGTGAGGGATGTGTCCAGTGAAGGCATTCATTTGGATGTCAACATCCCCTTGGAGAAGAGCATTCCAATCGGAGGTGACGAGCTCAGAGGGAAGTGCTGGCCAGTTTCCTCTTTCCCACAGCCAGGTTGTACGTGAAGATTCCTCACCTCGTTCTGTTGGGATCTTCAGTGTCATAAAAACAGCCTTGTGGTCACACGATCCAACATAGCCGAAGGGTTGACAAGTGACTATACCTTCTGCCAGATCACTCACTACTGGGTCAAGGGAGGAGCCAGAGATGTGAGTAGGGAAATCAACAAAGTTTCTCATGTCAAACACTGCAAGAAGGTCTCATGTCAAACACTGCAAGAAGGTCATCAGAGTCCCTCTGTATAAGATGTTGGTTGAGGTCACCAACATTTATAATATGTTGACAGTTGTGTTGAAGCAGAAGGGAGTTCACGTTTTCCATCAGGAAGTTGATGTGGTCTGCATGTTGCCACTGAGGTCTGTACATTGCACATGCTAGTACAGAGGTACTAATGTTTATGCATAGCTTGAAGAACATCATTTCTAGGTGAGTAGTAATGACAACATCATTGAGCTTGGGATTTACACTTTTAGAGAAGCACATAACACTTCCTCCTTGTCCTTGCCTGTCTCTTCTCATCCATGAGGTGTAACCAGCAATTCTGCGGAATTTTCTTGAGTCCTGTCGTCCAAAAATGTCTCAACAACAGTGATCATGTCGGGACGTCGAGTGTTCACGAAACTGTGCTTGTGCTGTCCAACATTGGTAATGAATCCTCTAATGTTGGCCGACAGTATGCTGATAAACTGGCTCCTCATGATTGTGTAGGTGTATAAGGCGCTTACCCTTGAGACAGGTAGGACACCGGGGGAGCCGCTGGGATGTAGGTCTGTGGTCTTGTATAAGGCAGAAAACCACCTGCTGGGCCGAGATAGGAATACCTAGGTGGGTGATGTGTGAGTGTGTTCACTAATTCAGAGATTCTGCTGGTTTGTTCCCTGAACAGATCCCTAAAGAACTGGTGATCCTGTCTGTCAAGTTCCTTTTTCTTATGACACTGGTCCTCCTGCGGTCCCCTCTTGTGGCAGTAATTACACCTGGCAGGCAGTTGTCACTGGTGTACCCCCTCCGGTGACAGCAATACCACTGCCTGGATGCCTGGGAGGTTGAACTCGTTTACTACACCTCTGGTGTTTTGCTGCTGATTCAACAGCTAGTTTTTCTGTAGGTTCTGCCGCTGGTGAGACTGACGATTATGAACCTGGTGATCGTTTTCCTGGGACTGTTGGTGGAAGGTGAGACGGCTGTGGGTGTCTGCCTCCTCTACCACGCCCTCTACCACGCCCTCTACCACGCCCTCTACCACGCCCTCGTACAGTTCTAACATATATGTCCCTGCTGTTCGTGCTGTGGCTCAGCACTTGTTCAGATGCAATGTTTGTTCCCTGATTATTAACTGCATCAATCCCTGGTGGAGAAAATCCTGACTCATTATTGGTAGATGGAGCACTGCTGCCAGATGTACTGGCAGGTGTTGAAGCAGTGATGGCAGGTGTAGTGGCAGGTATTGGAGTAGTGTCGGCAGGTGTACTGGCAGATATACTGGCAGGTATGTTAGGTGTACTGGCAAGTATGTTAGGTGTACTGGCAGAAATGTTGGGTGATGGCAGTGATATTAGGTGTACTGGCAGGTGTTGAAGCAGTGATGGCAGGTATATCATATCGTTTGTGTGTGTGTTTGCGTGCGTGTGTGTGTGTGTGTGTGTGTGTGTGTGTGTGTGTGTGTGTGTGTGTGTGTGTGTGTGTGTGTGTGTGTGTGTGCGTGAAGAGGGGTCCCTGGCGTCAAGGTGTGTACTGACCCAGTAATTGGAAACAGGAGGTGTCAGGTGGGCACCTCTGCTCGACACTATCAAGACACACACACACGTAATTAAAAAACTTAATTGACAACTTGATAACCTTTGGTGGCGTTGTGTTGCTGTCTACTGCATTTTTAAGATACTTTGTCTTGTCTTGAGAGAAAAAGAGAGAGAGAGAGAGAGAGAGAGAGAGAGAGAGAGAGAGAGAGAGAGAGAGGGAGGGAGGGAGCATCTCCATCTCCCAGTATATCCTTCAGACTATCTCCTGGCATCAACAGATGTTGTGACATCCTGAACACCAACAGACGCAGTGACATCCAGAACACCATCAACACACAATAACACCTGCTGTGAATAAGTAATTAGGTACCTCATTACCTATGCACAACACCTGCTGTAACCTAACATAACATTGCCACTCCACGTGTTCCCTCACATCAGCTGTTACTGACGTGTTTTGACACCTTCAAATCAGCTGTTGAAGGTATTTGCTGTGTGTGTGTGTGTGTGTGTGTGTGTGTGTGTGTGTGTGTGTGTGTGTGTGTGTAATCTGAGAAGGAAAATATTTGGGAGAAAAATCTCCTTAAATTCCGGTGAAAAATCCCTGACGACAGAATGGAGGGACATGTTAACCTCTCACTATAACACTGACCTACACATTAATCCCTCACCGCCCCTTTACCACGCCCCATGCGCCCTCCTGCGCCTCCCACGCCTTCTCACACGCCCCCCACGCCCCTTCCCAACATCCCTACGTTTCTTCCCGCACCCCCCACGCCAATCCCACTCCCCCACGCCCCCTCCTACGCCCCCCACGCCCCCTCACACGCCTCTACGCCCTCACACGCCTCCACGCCCCCTCACGCCCCCCACGCCCCCACCATCTCATGCATGGACAAACATTTTTCATTTCCATGTATATAGAAACGTTTCTGGGCGCCACCCGCCTCTCTGATAACTCTTTCCAGCGTGTCCCGCAGATTTACATGTGGCGGTGAGGGCGTCGTAAGGGCGGCGCTCCGGGCGCCCGGGCCGGGGACGGCCGCCCATGGTGCCGCGGGGGGCGCTGCGCCCCTCTGGTCGGTAGTCAATAATGGAAGAAACTTGAGAAAAATTGTGGTTATCCTCGACTTGCTGAGAGACCATGTTATGCTGCACACATATATTACTGTACTATCTCTCTCTCTCTCTCTCTCTCTCTTTCTCTCACTCTGTGTATATACATTACTGCACACCGTGTCCCTTCATTATACACACACACACACACACACACACACACACACACACACACACACACACACACACACACACACACACACACACACACACACACACACAGACGGAGTACAGTCTAGGAGGTCAGAGACTACAAACATCACTCAAGGAAAAAGATCTTGGGGTGAGTATAACACCAGGCACATCTGAAGCGTACATCAACCAAATAACTGCTGCAGCATATGGGCGCCTGGCAAACCTCAGAACAGCATTCCGACATCTTAATAAGGAATCATTCAGGACCCTGTACACCGTGTATGTTAGGCCCATATTGGAGTATGCGGCACCAGTTTGGAACCCACACCTAGCCAAGCACGTGAAGAAACTAGAGAAAGTGCAAAGGTTTGCAACAAGACTAGTCCCAGAGCTAAGAGGTATGTCCTACGAGGAGAGGTTAAGGGAAATCAACCTGACGACACTGGAGGACAGGAGAGATAGGGGGGACATGATAACGACATACAAAATACTGAGAGGAATTGACAAGGTGGACAATGACAGGATGTTCCAGAGATTGGACACAGTAACAAGGGGACACAGTTGGAAGCTGAAGACAGATGAATCACAGGGATGTTAGGAAGTATTTCTTCAGCCACAGAGTAGTCAGTAAGTGGAATAGTTTGGGAAGTGATGTAGTGGAGGCAGGATCCATACATAGCTTTAAGCAGAGGTATGATAAAGCTCACGGCTCAGGGAGAGTGACCTAGTAGCGATCAGTGAAGAGGCGGGGCCAGGAGCTATGAATCGACCCCCGCAACCTCAACTAGGTGAGTACAACTAGGTGAGTACACACACACACACACACACACACACACACACACACACACACACACACGTGACAAGTGTCTTGTTATTGTAGAGGTTAATGACCTGTGGAAGGTGATTGTAACCTTCTCTTATTACCTCCTCCACTACAGTTAACCTGTAACTACCACACATCACAACAACATCGTTAGCGACAGTCCTGGAACGATACACAAGCATGCACGCGCGTGCGCATGCACACACACTCTGGAGAGTGACTTAGTGAAAGCAGGATTCATACATAACTTTTAGATGAGGTATGATAAAGCTCTTGGAGCAGGGAAAGAGTGGACCTAGTAGCGACCAGCGAAGAGGCGGGGCCAGGAGCTGTAAATCTACCCTTCCAACCACAAATAGGTGGACACACACACACACACACAGCGTCACGACTAAATACACCCTGTAGCTGGATTGGTAGCACACTTAACTCACTCATTGAGGTCCGTGGTTCGATCCCCGTTACGGGTGGAACCAGGATGTGTTTCCTTAAGACATCTGCTATTCATGTTCACCTAGCAGTAAGTAGGTACCTGGGTGTTAGTCGACTGGTGTGGGTCGCATCCTGGGGACAAAATTAACCTAAGTTGCTAGAAATGCTCTGCATAACCAGAGACTTTCTGTGTAGTATGTCACTGATGTCAGCTATGGTCTGTATAAGTTGTATCATGTACTGGTAGAAATAGACAATATTATTATTATTATTATTATTATTATTATTATTATTATTATTATTATTAAACTAATAGAAATTTGCTCGAGTTACAATCGTTCTATCTTCCAGGGACCACAAGTACACACAGCCATCTGGCTGTGTGTACTCGTGTGTACACAGCCATCTGGCTGTGTGTACTAAGACTGCTCTGCCGCCTGGTAGTGCAGTCTTAGTGAATTTATACACGGAATATTTGCCAAAACCCCTCTTTAAGACATTCTTAAAAGTGTGAGATGATCGTGCTGCCAAGGTGAGGCTTAGCACGGCTAGACATGCTAGCGTAACAGCCTGGTTGATCAGGGTCTGATCCACCGCGGGGGTGTTGACCCCAGGAACACCTCCAGGACTGTTCTGCGGGAGTGTTGACCCCAGGAACACCTCCAGGACTGTTCCGCGGGGGTGTTGACCCCAGGAACACCTCCAGGACTTCCGCGGGGGTGTTGACCCCAGGAACCCCTCCAGGACTGTTCCGCGGGGGTGTTGACCCCAGGAACACCTCCAGGACTGTTCCGCGGGGGTGTTGACCCCAGGAACCCCTCCAGGACTGTTCCGCGGGGGTGTTGACTCCAGGAACACTTCCAGGACTGTTCCGCGGGGGTGTTGACTCCAGGAACACCTCCAGGACTGTTCCGCGGGGGTGTTGACCCCAGGAACACCTCCAGGACTGTTCTGCGGGAGTGTTGACCCCAGGAACACCTCCAGGACTGTTCCGCGGGGGTGTTGACCCCAGAAACACCTCCAGGACTGTTCCGCGGGGGTGTTGACCCCAGGAACACCTCCAGGACTGTTCCGCGGGGGTGTTGACCCCAGGAACACCTCCAGGGCTGTTCCGCGGGGGGTGTTGACCCCAGGAACACCTCCAGGACTGTTCTGCGGGGGTGTTGACCCCAGGAACACCTCTAGGTAGCGTCACTAATGTGGTAGCAACTGTCAGTGTCACAGTAGGAAAGAGGAAGTGTTAGAGGAGAAAGGTAAGAGAGAAGAGTGAGGGTGAAGAATGAGGGAGAAGAGTGAGGGTGAAAAGTGAGGAAGAAGAGTGAGGGTGAAGAGTGACGGAGAAGAGTGAGGGTGAAGAGTGTGGGAGATGAGTGAGGGAGAAGAGTGAGGGAGAAAGGGTGGTGTGCATCCAACCGGTTGAAAGTTGTTGCAGATGGCCCTAGAGGCGATGTTTCACCCCTCTTCACCCAGCCTTCCATCTATCATCTACCCCTGGGGGTAGATGATAGAGGGAGGTCCCGTAGCTCGCTGGTGAGAGCACTCTGCTTACAATCACAAGGTCCCGAGTTCGATTCCCTGGCAGAGGCAGCAGGGGCAGCAGGAACAGCAGTGACAGCAGGGACAGCAAGGGAAGCAGGGACAGCAGTGACAGGAGGGACAGCAGGGGCAGCAGCAACAGCAGGGACAGCAGCAACAGCAGGGACAGCAGGGACAGCAGGGGCAGCAGTGACAGCAGGGACAGCAAGGGTAGCAGGGAGAGCAGGGGCAGCAAGGGCAGTAGTACCAGCAGGGGGAGCAGGGACAGCAAGGGTAGCAGGGACAGCAAGGGTAGCAGGGACAGCAGGGAGAGCAGGGACAGCAAGGGCAGCAGTAACAGCAGGGACAGCAGCAACAGCAGGGACAGCAGGGAGAGCAGTGACAGCAGGAACAGCAAGGGTAGCAGGGACAGCAGTGACAGCAGGGACAGCAGTGGCAGCAGGGGCAGCAGTGACAGCAGGGACAGCAGGGACAGCAGGGACAGCGGTGACAACAGTGACAGCAGTGACAGCAGGGACAGCAGGGGCAGCAGTGACAGCAAGGACAGCAGGGGCAGCAGTAACTGCAGGGACAGCAGGGGCAGCAGTAACAACAGGTACAGCAGTAACAGCAGTGACATCAGGGGAAGCAGTGACAGCAGGGACAGCAGTAACTGCAGGGACAGCAGGGGCAGCAGTAACAGCAGGGACAGCAAAGGCAGCAGGGGCAGCAGTGACAGCAGGGACAGCAGTGACAGCAGGGACAGCAGGGGCAGCAGTAACTGCAGGGACAGCAAGGGCAGCAGTGACAGCAGGGACAACAGGGGCAGCAGTGACAGCAGGGGCAGCAGTGACAGCAGGGACAGCAGTGACAGCAGGGACAACAGGGGCAGCAGTGACAGCAGGGACAGCAGGGGCAGCAGTGACAGCAGGGACAGCAAGGGTAGCAGGGACAGCAGGGAGAGCAGGGGCAGCAAGGGCAGCAGTACCAGCAGGGACAGCAGGGGGAGCAGTGACAGCAGGGACAGCAAGGGTAGCAGGGACAGCAGGGAGAGCAGGGGCAGCAAGGGCAGCAGTAACAGCAGGGACAGCAGCAACAGCAGGGACAGCATGGGAGCATTGACAGCAGGAACAGCAAGGGTAGCAGGGACAACAGTGGCAGGAGGGACAGCAGGGGCAGCAGTAACAGCAGTGACAGCAGGGACAGCAGTGACAGCAGGGGCAGCAGTGACAGCAGGGACAGCAGTGACAGCAGGGACAGCAGTGACAGCAGGGACAGCAGTGACAGCAGGGACAGCAGTGACAGCAGGGACAGCAGGGGCAGCAGTGACAGCAAGGACAGCAGGGGCAGCAGTAACTGCAGGGACAGCAGGGGCAGCAGTAACAACAGGTACAGCAGTAACAGCAGTGACATCAGGGGCAGCAGTGACAGCAGGGACAGCAGTAACTGCAGGGACAGCAGGGGCAGCAGTAACAGCAGGGACAGCAAAGGCAGCAGGGGAAGCAATGACAGCAGGGACAGCAGGGACAGCAGGGGCAGCAGTAACTGCAGGGACAGCAGGGGCAGCAGTGACAACAGGGATAGCAGGGACAACAGGGGCAGCAGTGACAGCAGGGGCAGCAGTGACAGCAGTGACAGCAGTGACAGCAGGGACAACAGGGGCAGCAGTGACAGCAGGGACAGCAGGGGCAGCAGTGACAGCAGGGACAGCAGGGACAGCAGTAACTGCAGGGACAGCAGGGGCAGCAGTGACAGCAGGGACAGCAGGGACAACAGGGGCAGCAGTGACAGCAGGGGCAGCAGTGACAGCAAGGACAGCAGTGACAGCAGGGACAACAGGGGCAGCAGTGACAGCAGGGGCAGCAGTGACAGCAGTAACTGCAGGGACAGCAGGGGCAGCAGTAACAGCAGGGACAGCAAAGGCAGCAGTGACAGCAGGGACAGCAGTGACAGCAGGGGCAGCAGTAACTAGAGGGACAGCAGTGACAGCAGGGACAACAGGGGCAGCAGTGACAGCAGGGGCAGCAGTGACAGCAGGGACAGCAGTGACAGCAGGGACAACAGGGGCAGCAGTGACAGCAGGGACAGCAGGGGCAGCAGTGACAGCAGGGACAGCAAGGGTAGCAGGGACAGCAGGGAGAGCAGGGGCAGCAAGGGCAGCAGTACCAGCAGGGACAGCAGGGGGAGCAGTGACAGCAGGGACAGCAAGGGTAGCAGGGACAGCAGGGAGAGCAGGGGCAGCAAGGGCAGCAGTAACAGCAGGGACAGCAGCAACAGCAGGGACAGCATGGGAGCATTGACAGCAGGAACAGCAAGGGTAGCAGGGACAACAGTGGCAGGAGGGACAGCAGGGGCAGCAGTAACAGCAGTGACAGCAGGGACAGCAGTGACAGCAGGGGCAGCAGTGACAGCAGGGACAGCAGTGACAGCAGGGACAGCAGTGACAGCAGGGACAGCAGGGGCAGCAGTGACAGCAAGGACAGCAGGGGCAGCAGTAACTGCAGGGACAGCAGGGGCAGCAGTAACAACAGGTACAGCAGTGACATCAGGGGCAGCAGTGACAGCAGGGACAGCAGTAACTGCAGGGACAGCAGGGGCAGCAGTAACAGCAGGGACAGCAAAGGCAGCAGGGGCAGCAATGACAGCAGGGACAGCAGTGACAGCAGGGACAGCAGGGGCAGCAGTAACTGCAGGGACAGCAGGGGCAGCAGTGACAACAGGGATAGCAGGGACAACAGGGGCAGCAGTGACAGCAGGGGCAGCAGTGACAGCAGTGACAGCAGTGACAGCAGGGACAACAGGGGTAGCAGTGACAGCAGGGACAGCAGAGGCAGCAGTGACAGCAGGGACAGCAGGGACAGCAGTAACTGCAGGGACAGCAGGGGCAGCAGTGACAGCAGGGACAGCAGGGACAACAGGGGCAGCAGTGACAGCAGGGGCAGCAGTGACAGCAAGGACAGCAGTGACAGCAGGGACAACAGGGGCAGCAGTGACAGCAGGGGCAGCAGTGACAGCAGGGACAGCAGTAACTGCAGGGACAGCAGGGGCAGCAGTAACAGCAGGGACAGCAAAGGCAGCAGGGGCAGCAGTGACAGCAGGGACAGCAGTGACAGCAGGGACAGCAGGGGCAGCAGTAACTAGAGGGACAGCAGTGACAGCAGGGACAGCAGGGACAACAGGGGCAGCAGTGACAGCAGGGACAGCAGTGACAGCAGGGACAGCAGGGACAGCAGTGACAGCAGGGGCAGCAGTGACAGCAGGGACAGCAGTGACAGCAGGGACAGCAGGGACAACAGGGGCAGCAGTGACAGCAGGGACAGCAGTGACAGCAGGGACAGCAGTGACAGCAGGGACAACAGGGGCAGCAGTGACAGCAGGGACAGCAGTGACAGCAGGGACAGCAGGGACAGCAGTGACAGCAGGGACAGCAGGGGCAGCAGTGACAGCAGGGACAGCAGTGACAGCAGGGACAGCAGGGACAGCAGGGACAACAGGGGCAGCAGTGACAGCAGGGACAGCAGGGGCAGCAGTGACAGCAGGGACAACAGGGGGAGCAGTGACAGCAGGGGCAGCAGTGACAGCAGGGACAGCAGTGACAGCAGGGACAGCAGGGGTAGCAGTGACAGCAGGGACAGCAGTGACAGCAGGAACAACAGGGGCAGCAGTGACAGCAGGGGCAGCAGGGACAGCAGTGACAGCAGGGACAAGGGGCAGCAGTGACAGCAGGGACAGCAGGGGCAGCAGTGACAGCAGGGACAGCAGTAACTGCAGGGACAGCAGGGGCAGCAGTGACAGCAGGGACAGCAGGGACAACAGGGGCAGCAGTGACAGCAGGGGCAGCAGTGACAGCAAGGACAGCAGTGGCAGCAGTGACAGCAGGGACAACAGGGGCAGCAGTTACAGCAGGGGCAGCAGTGACAGCAGGGACAGCAGGGACAGCAGTAACTGCAGGGACAGCAGGGGCAGCAGTAACAGCAGGGACAGCAAAGGCAGCAGGGGCAGCAGTGACAGCAGGGACAGCAGTGACAGCAGGGACAGCAGGGGCAGCAGTAACTAGAGGGACAGCAGTGACAGCAGGGACAGCAGGGACAACAGGGGCAGCAGTGACAGCAGGGACAGCAGGGACAGCAGGGACAGCAGGGACAGCAGGGACAGCAGGGGCAGCAGTGACAGCAGGGACAGCAGTGACAGCAGGGACAGCAGGGACAACAGGGGCAGCAGTGACAGCAGGGACAGCAGTGACAGCAGGGACAGCAGTGACAGCAGGGACAACAGGGGCAGCAGTGACAGCAGGGACAGCAGTGACAGCAGGGACAGCAGGGACAGCAGGGACAGCAGGGGCAGCAGTGACAGCAGGGACAGCAGTGACAGCAGGGACAGCAGGGACAACAGGGGCAGCAGTGACAGCAGGGACAGCAGGGGCAGCAGTGACAGCAGGGACAACAGGGGCAGCAGTGACAGCAGGGGCAGCAGTGACAGCAGGGACAGCAGTGACAGCAGGGACAGCAGGGGTAGCAGTGACAGCAGGGACAGCAGTGACAGCAGGAACAACAGGGGCAGCAGTGACAGTAGGGACAGCAGTGACAGCAGGGACAGCAGGGGTAGCAGGGACAGCAGTGACAGCAGGAACAACAGGGGCAGCAGTGACAGCAGGGACAGCAGTGATAGCAGGGGTGTGAGGTAACTTGCCTACATGTTTCACCATGCCAGGGAATCGAACCCGAGACCTTGCGATTGTAAGTGTGTGTATTTACTGTTTTTTATGAAGTAACGAGAGCTAGATTTTTCAGAAATATGTTAATGAATTTTAAGAGAATCTACCCTCTCTCTCTCTCTCTCTCTCTCTCTCTCTCTCTCTCTCTCTCTCTCTCTCTCTCTCTCTCTCTCTCTCTCTCTCTCTTTTTTTTTTTTTTTACACAGGGTTTGACAAGGTTAAGGATCCCTAGCTTTATTTACAGGTTAAGGATTCCTAACTTTATTGGCAAGCTAAGAGCTGTTACCTACATCAGCTCATTTGAAATCATTTTTATTGTTATGAGACATACAAGTAGGGAACAGGATGAAGTTGGAGCCATCTGTGAGCCAGCATTTTCATTTGATCAACTGACTTTATCTCGTTGACATCATTATGCTGTACGAATGTGTTCCATCATCGAGTCATCCTGGGTATGTATGATCTCAGATGGAGTGATGTTCTGGAGAAGGGTACAGCCAGAGTGAAGCTGCTTTCTGCCCGTCTTGTGGCATAAAAGCTTGTTTCACGCTGTCCTCGAAGTGGATCCAAGTGTGGTACTTTGACAATATTGGCCTTGTACATAACAGTAAGGCCACCCACATCCCTCCTGTGTTGAAGGCTCTGCTGAAATGACAGATCTATCCAGGATGGGTCCAGGCGAGAGATGAGACGTCTTGCTCTGTTCTCTACTCTGTCAAGCAGTCGCAGATGAGAGGGGAGGGGGCAGGCAAACCAAGAATGTGGAGCATACTCTAGGTGTGAGCGTACTTGTGCCTCGTACAGGAACTTGCAACCCCTACTGTCAAGCAGATGCGAGATACGGCGAAGTGCTGTAAGCTTCCTGGCTGCCTTGTTTGCAAGATTTACAACATGGTTCTTCATGGTTAGTTTGGAGTCAAATTTCATCCCAAGGATATCAACTTCTTCTCCAGGTGCCAACATCCTCCCATTCATCCTTACTACTGCACCAGCATTACCATCATGGTGCCTAGAGACGATCATCATTTTCGTTTTCTCTTGGATAAGTGAATGTCAGTGTACAGTCGTCTGCATATGCATGTGATTCTGGGATGAGATGAAGAAGGTCGTTGAAGTAGACATTCCATAACAGTGGACCCAGCACGCTTCCTTGTGGAACGCTTGCCCCAATAGGATGCCTTGCTGATTCCGTTCCATTGAGGACTACACTTAGAGATCTACCATGAAGGTAATCACTGAGGAGACATAGCATAGAGCCTGCAATTCCCAGTGCTTGAAGTTTTGCTAAGAGGCCCTGGTGCCACACCCGGTCGAAAGCGCCAGCAATGTCCAGTGCTACCACACAGCTGACTTTGGATTCATCCGGTGACTGGTGCCACTTAGTGGAGAGGTTTAACAACAGATCAGCAGCAGAGTAACCTTTCCTGAAGCCATATTGATGATCACAAAGTAGTGAGTGACAGTCAAAAAACTCTGTCATTTGTCTTGAGATTATTGTCTCAAGGATCTTACCAGTGATTGAC
>NC_091371.1:15886611-15919111 GCF_038502225.1 Cherax quadricarinatus | reverse complement strand
TTGGAGTCCTGCACACCTTCCTGGAGTCCCCAGTGAGTCCTGGTGAAATGGGACTCAGCTTGGAGTCCTGCACACCTTCCTGGAGTCCCCAGTGAGTCCTGGTGAAATGGGACTCAGCTTGGAGTCGTGCACACCTTCCTGGAGTCCCCAGTGAGTCCTGGTGAAATGGGACTCAGCTTGGAGTCCTGCACACCTTCCTGGAGTCCCCAGTGAGTCCTGGTAAAATGGGACTCAGCTTGGAGTCGTGCACACCTTCCTGGAGTCCCCAGTGAGTCCTGGTGAAATGGGACTCAGCTTGGAGTCCTGCACACCTTCATGGAGTCCCCAGTGAGTCCTGGTGAAATGGGACTCAGCTTGGAGTCGTGCACACCTTCCTGAGGTGCCCAACAAAGTCGTACTGGTGAAGGTCTCACACAGAACGTAACAAAGACACACACACAGGTTCTTAACCTGACTACAACCTTCTTAAAATATTCAAATGTTCTTTAGCATTTCTAACCAACTAATTTTTTTCAAGCTGAATTTACAAAATTATCATTTGTTTTTTCACTGACAATAAATGCGATTTGAGAGAAACGTGTTCTACCAGTCAGGAGAAATAGAGAAACGTTTCCTGACTTTTCTCTCAGTGAACTTCCGTTTTCTCCTTGTAGGTCCTAAATTTATAGGTTACGAAGCCTTAGAGAACATATATACATGTATATCTGTCTTCTATTTTTTCAACGCACCGGCCATATCCCACCGAGGCAGGGTGCCCCAAAAAGAAAAAGAAAAGTTTCTCTTTTTAACTTTAATAATGCATAAAGAAGAAGGGGTTACTTGCCCCTTGCTCCCGGCATTTTAGTCGCCTCTTACAACACGCATGGCTTACGGAGGAAGAATTCTGTTCCACTTCCCCATGGAGATAAGAGGAAATGAACAAGAACAAGAACTAGTAAGAAAATAGAAGAAAACCCAAAGGGGTGTGTAAATATATGCTTGTACATGTATGTGCAGTGTGACCTAAGTGTAAGTAGAAATAGCAAGACGTACCTGAAATCTTGCATGTTTATGAGGCAGAAAAAAGACACCAGCAATCCTACCATCATGTAAAACAATTACAGGCTTTCGTTTTACACTCACTTGGCAGGACGGTAGTACCTCCCTGGGCGGTTGCTGTCTACCATCTATATATATATATTATATATATGTATATATAAATATATATATATATATATATATATATATATATATATATATATATATATATATATATATATAGAGGGAGAGAGAGAGAGAGAGAGAGAACAAATGGATTTGTCAGTTAAAAATAGGAGAGGAGAGTTATTAAATGGAGAGTTAGAGGTATTGGGAAGATGGAGGGAATATTTTGAGGAATTGTTAAATGTTGATGAAGATAGGGAAGCTGTGATTTCGTATATAGGACAAGGAGGAATAACATCTTGTAGGAGTGAGGAAGAGCCAGTTGTGAGTGTGGGGGAAGTTCGTGAGGCAGTAGGTAAAATGAAAGGGGGTAAGGCAGCCGGGATTGATGGGATAAAGATAGAAATGTTAAAAGCAGGTGGGGATATAGTTTTGGAGTGGTTGGTGCAATTATTTAATAAATGTATGGAAGAGAGTAAGGTACCTAGGGATTGGCAGAGAGCATGCATAGTTCCTTTGTATAAAGGCAAAGGGGATAAAAGAGAGTGCAAAAATTATAGGGGGATAAGTCTGCTGAGTATACCTGGTAAAGTGTATGGTAGAGTTATTATTGAAAGAATTAAGAGTAAGACGGAGAATAGGATAGCAGATGAACAAGAATGCTTTAGGAAAGGTAGGGGGTGTGTGGACCAGGTGTTTACAGTGAAACATATAAGTGAACAGTATTTAGATAAGGCTAAAGAGGTCTTTGTGGCATTTATGGATTTGGAAAAGGCGTATGACAGGGTGGATAGGGGGGCAATGTGGCAGATGTTGCAGGTGTATGGTGTGGGAGGTAGGTTACTGAAAGCAGTGAAGAGTTTTTACGAGGATAGTGAGGCTCAAGTTAGAGTATGTAGGAAAGAGGGAAATTATTTCCCAGTAAAAGTAGGCCTTAGACAAGGATGTGTGATGTCACCGTGGTTGTTTAATATATTTATAGATGGGGTTGTAAGAGAAGTAAATGCGAGGGTCTTGGCAAGAGGCGTGGAGTTAAAAGATAAAGAATCACACATAAAGTGGGAGTTGTCACAGTTGCTCTTTGCTGATTACACTGTGCTCTTGGGAGATTCTGAAGAGAAGCTGCAGAGATTGGTGGATGAATTTGGTAGGGTGTGCAAAAGAAGAAAATTAAAAGTGAATACAGGAAAGAGTAAGGTAATGAGGATAACAAAAAGATTAGGTGATGAAAGATTGGATATCAGATTGGAGGGAGAGAGTTTGGAGGAGGTGAATGTATTCAGATATTTGGGAGTGAACGTGTCAGCGGATGGGTCTATGAAAGATGAGATTAATCATAGAATTGATGAGGGGAAAAGAGTGAGTGGTGCACTTAGGAGTCTGTGGAGACAAAGAACTTTGTCCTTGGAGGCAAAGAGGGGAATGTATGAGAGTATAGTTTTACCAACGCTCTTACATGGGTGTGAAGCATGGGTGATGAATGTTGCAGCGAGGAGAAGGCTGGAGGCAGTGGAGATGTCATGTCTGAGGGCAATGTGTGGTGTGAATATAATGCAGAGAATTCGTAGTTTGGAAGTTAGGAGGAGGTGCGGGATTACCAAAACTGTTGTCCAGAGGGCTGAGGAAGGGTTGTTGAGGTGGTTCGGACATGTAGAGAGAATGGAGCGAAACAGAGTGACTTCAAGAGTCTATCAGTCTGTAGTGGAAGGAAGGCGGGGTAGGGGTCGGCCTAGGAAAGGTTGGAGGGAGGGGGTAAAGGAGGTTTTGTGTGCGAGGGGCTTGGACTTCCAGCAGGCATGCGTGAGCGTGTTTGATAGGAGTGAATGGAGACAAATGGTTTTTAATACTTGACGTGCTGTTGCAGTGTGAGCAAAGTAACATTTATGAAGGGGTTCAGGGAAACCGGCAGGCCGGACTTGAGTCCTGGAGATGGGAAGTACAGTGCCTGCACTCTGAAGGAGGGGTGTTAATGTTGCAGTTTAAAAACTGTAGTGTAAAGCAACCTTCTGGCAAGACAGTGATGGAGTGAATGATGGTGAAAGTTTTTCTTTTTCGGGCCACCCTGCCTTGGTGGGAATCGGCCAGTGTGATAATATATATATATATATATCTATATCTATATATATATCTATATATATATATATATATATATATATGTAATAAAAATGATTATTCTTATTATTAGACCGAGGTCTTTGGCTGGGTCTTGGTCCCTCCCGTAGAGGAATTAATGTCATGTTGGGTGGTCGGTCTGTTAGGTTTCAAATCTATCTGGAGGGGCTCTTGATCTAGGGAATTGGATCCGTGCTCCGTTCCCTGAATTAAGCCTGAATACCTTCCACACCTCCACCCCCACAGGCGCTGTATAATCCTACGGGTCTAGCGTTCCCCCATGATTATAATAATAATTCATATCTGTCTACTACACGAGGGTCATAAAGGCTGCTTGACACATACTGCGAGTTAAGAACAATTTTAATGTGTAAAGTGATAAGTAGACTGAGCTCTACGTGTATGTATACTGATATACATATCTCTCAGTGTATGTATACTGATATACATATCTCTCAGTGTATGTATACTGATATATATATCTCTCAGTGTATGTATACTGATATATATATCTCTCAGTGTATGTATACTGATATATATATCTCTCAGTGTATGTATACTGATATACATATCTCTCAGTGTATGTATACTGATATACATATCTCTCAGTGTATGTATACTGATATACATATCTCTCAGTGTATGTATACTGATATACATATCTCTCAGTGTATGTATACTGATATATATATCTCTCAGTGTATGTATACTGATATACATATCTCTCAGTGTATGTATACTGATATACATATCTCTCAGTGTATGTATACTGATATACATATCTCTCAGTGTATGTATACTGATATACATATCTCTCAGTGTATGTATACTGATATACATATCTCTCAGTGTATGTATACTGATATACATATCTCTCAGTGTATGTATACTGATATACATATCTCTCAGTGTATGTATACTGATATACATATCTCTCAGTGTATGTATACTGATATACATATCTCTCAGTGTATGTATACTGATATACATATCTCTCAGTGTATGTATACTGATATACATATCTCTCAGTGTATGTATACTGATATACATATCTCTCAGTGTATGTATACGGATATACATATCTCTCAGTGTATGTATACTGATATACATATCTCTCAGTGTATGTATACTGATATACATATCTCTCAGTGTATGTATACTGATATACATATCTCTCAGTGTATGTATACTGATATACATATCTCTCAGTGTATGTATACTGATATACATATCTCTCAGTGTATGTATACTGATATACATATCTCTCAGTGTATGTATACTGATATACATATCTCTCAGTGTATGTATACTGATATACATATCTCTCAGTGTATGTATACTGATATACATATCTCTCAGTGTATGTATACTGATATACATATCTCTCAGTGTATGTATACTGATATACATATCTCTCAGTGTATGTATACTGATATACATATCTCTCAGTGTATGTATACTGATATACATATCTCTCAGTGTATGTATACTGATATACATATCTCTCAGTGTATGTATACTGATATACATATCTCTCAGTGTATGTATACTGATATACATATCTCTCAGTGTATGTATACTGATATACATATCTCTCAGTGTATGTATACTGATATACATATCTCTCAGTGTATGTATACTGATATACATATCTCTCAGTGTATGTATACTGATATACATATCTCTCAGTGTATGTATACTGATATACATATCTCTCAGTGTATGTATACTGATATACATATCTCTCAGTGTATGTATACTGATATACATATCTCTCAGTGTATGTATACTGATATATATATCTCTCAGTGTATGTATACTGATATATATATCTCTCAGTGTATGTATACTGATATACATATCTCTCAGTGTATGTATACTGATATACATATCTCTCAGTGTATGTATACTGATATACATATCTCTCAGTGTATGTATACTGATATATATATCTCTCAGTGTATGTATACTGATATATATATCTCTCAGTGTATGTATACTGATATACATATCTCTCAGTGTATGTATACTGATATATATATCTCTCAGTGTATGTATACTGATATATATATCTCTCAGTGTATGTATACTGATATATATATCTCTCAGTGTATGTATACTGATATACATATCTCTCAGTGTATGTATACTGATATATATATCTCTCAGTGTATGTATACTGATATATATATCTCTCAGTGTATGTATACTGATATACATATCTCTCAGTGTATGTATACTGATATATATATCTCTCAGTGTATGTATACTGATATATATATCTCTCAGTGTATGTATACTGATATACATATCTCTCAGTGTATGTATACTGATATATATATCTCTCAGTGTATGTATACTGATATATATATCTCTCAGTGTATGTATACTGATATACATATCTCTCAGTGTATGTATACTGATATATATATCTCTCAGTGTATGTATACTGATATACATATCTCTCAGTGTATGTATACTGATATACATATCTCTCAGTGTATGTATACTGATATATATATCTCTCAGTGTATGTATACTGATATATATATCTCTCAGTGTATGTATACTGATATACATATCTCTCAGTGTATGTATACTGATATACATATCTCTCAGTGTATGTATACTGATATACATATCTCTCAGTGTATGTATACTGATATACATATCTCTCAGTGTATGTATACTGATATACATATCTCTCAGTGTATGTATACTGATATACATATCTCTCAGTGTATGTATACTGATATACATATCTCTCAGTGTATGTATACTGATATATATATCTCTCAGTGTATGTATACTGATATACATATCTCTCAGTGTATGTATACTGATATACATATCTCTCAGTGTATGTATACTGATATACATATCTCTCAGTGTATGTATACTGATATACATATCTCTCAGTGTATGTATACTGATATACATATCTCTCAGTGTATGTATACTGATATACATATCTCTCAGTGTATGTATACTGATATACATATCTCTCAGTGTATGTATACTGATATACATATCTCTCAGTGTATGTATACTGATATACATATCTCTCAGTGTATGTATACTGATATACATATCTCTCAGTGTATGTATACTGATATACATATCTCTCAGTGTATGTATACTGATATACATATCTCTCAGTGTATGTATACTGATATACATATCTCTCAGTGTATGTATACTGATATACATATCTCTCAGTGTATGTATCCTGATATACATATCTCTCAGATATACATATCTCTCAGTGTATGTATACTGATATACATATCTCTCAGTGTATGTATACTGATATACATATCTCTCAGTGTATGTATACTGATATACATATCTCTCAGTGTATGTATACGGATATACATATCTCTCAGTGTATGTATACGGATATACATATCTCTCAGTGTATGTATACGGATATACATATCTCTCAGTGTATGTATACGGATATACATATCTCTCAGTGTATGTATACTGATATACATATCTCTCAGTGTATGTATACGGATATACATATCTCTCAGTGTATGTATACGGATATACATATCTCTCAGTGTATGTATACGGATATACATATCTCTCAGTGTATGTATACGGATATACATATCTCTCAGTGTATGTATACGGATATACATATCTCTCAGTGTATGTATACGGATATACATATCTCTCAGTGTATGTATACTGAGATACACATCTCTCAGTGTATGTATACTGAGATACACATCTCTCAGTGTATGTATACTGAGATACACATCTCTCAGTGTATGTATACTGAGATACACATCTCTCAGTGTATGTATACTGATATACATATCTCTCAGTGTATGTATACTGAGATACACATCTCTCAGTGTATGTATACTGAGATACACATCTCTCAGTGTATGTATACTGAGATACACATCTCTCAGTGTATGTATACTGAGATACACATCTCTCAGTGTATGTATACTGAGATACACATCTCTCAGTGTATGTATACTAAGATACACATCTCTCAGTGTATGTATACTGAGATACACATCTCTCAGTGTATGTATACTGAGATACACATCTCTCAGTGTATGTATACTGAGATACATATCTCTCAGTGTATGTATACTGAGATACACATCTCTCAGTGTATGTATACTGAGATACACATCTCTCAGTGTATGTATACTGAGATACACATCTCTCAGTGTATGTATACTGAGATACACATCTCTCAGTGTATGTATACTGAGATACACATCTCTCAGTGTATGTATACTGAGATACACATCTCTCAGTATATGTATACTGAGATACACATCTCTCAGTGTATGTATACTGAGATACACATCTCTCAGTGTATGTATACTGAGATACACATCTCTCAGTATATGTATACTGAGATACACATCTCTCAGTGTATGTATACTGAGATACACATCTCTCAGTATATGTATACTGAGATACACATCTCTCAGTGTATGTATACTGAGATACACATCTCTCAGTGTATGTATACTGAGATACACATCTCTTCAGTGTATGTATACTGAGATACACATCTCTCAGTGTATGTATACTGAGATACACATCTCTCAGTGTATGTATACTGAGATACACATCTCTTCAGTGTATGTATACTGAGATACACATCTCTCAGTGTATGTATACTGAGATACACATCTCTCAGTGTATGTATACTGAGATACACATCTCTTCAGTGTATGTATACTGAGATACACATCTCTCAGTGTATGTATACTGAGATACACATCTGTCAGTGTATGTATGCTGAGATACACATCTCTCAGTGTATGTATACTGAGATACACATCTCTCAGTGTATGTATGCTGAGATACACATCTCTCAGTGTATGTATACTGAGATACACATCTCTCAGTGTATGTATACTGAGATACAGATCTCTCAGTGTATGTATACTGAGATACACATCTCTTCAGTGTATGTATACTGAGATACACATCTCTCAGTGTATGTATACTGAGATGCACATCTGTCAGTGTATGTATGCTGAGATACACATCTCTCAGTGTATGTATACTGAGATACACATCTCTCAGTGTATGTATGCTGAGATACACATCTCTCAGTGTATGTATACTGAGATACACATCTCTGTGTATGTATACTGAGATACACATCTCTTCAGTGTATGTATACTGAGATACACATCTCTTCAGTGTATGTATACTGAGATACACATCTCTCAGTGTATGTATACTGAGATACACATCTGTCAGTGTATGTATGCTGAGATACACATCTCTCAGTGTATGTATACTGAGATACACATCTCTCAGTGTATGTATGCTGAGATACACATCTCTCAGTGTATGTATACTGAGATACACATCTCTCAGTGTATGTATACTGAGATACACATCTCTCAGTGTATGTATACTGAGATACACATCTCTTCAGTGTATGTATACTGAGATACACATCTCTCAGTGTATGTATACTGAGATACACATCTGTCAGTGTATGTATGCTGAGATACACATCTCTCAGTGTATGTATACTGAGATACACATCTCTCAGTGTATGTATACTGAGATACACATCTCTCAGTGTATGTATACTGAGATACACATCTCTCAGTGTATGTATACTGAGATACACATCTCTCAGTGTATGTATACTGAGATACACATCTCTTCAGTGTATGTATACTGAGATACACATCTCTCAGTGTATGTATACTGAGATACACATCTCTCAGTGTATGTATACTGAGATACACATCTCTTCAGTGTATGTATACTGAGATACACATCTCTCAGTGTATGTATACTGAGATACACATCTCTCAGTGTATGTATACTGAGATACACATCTGTCAGTGTATGTATGCTGAGATACACATCTCTTCAGTGTATGTATACTGAGATACACATCTCTCAGTGTATGTATACTGAGATACACATCTGTCAGTGTATGTATGCTGAGATACACATCTCTCAGTGTATGTATACTGAGATACACATCTCTCAGTGTATGTATGCTGAGATACACATCTCTCAGTGTATGTATACTGAGATACACATCTCTCAGTGTATGTATACTGCTGCTTCAGTGTACTCAGGTCAGAATCGAAAGTATTTTTGACTTAAAATCAGTATAATGAAATAAGTGATGTTTTTGTTGAGGAAACTCTTCGCCTGCTCAGTAGGCTTCTTCAGTCGAATGGAAAGAGCAGAAACAGAGATAAAGATGGTGTGATCAGGCCACCGAGCTTGAAAGTGTAAATGTTGAGGTGGTCAGTCCCTCAGCCCGGAGATGTGTTTAGCTCTATAGTCTTGAAGTGTAGGCCTACTGTGTAGGCCAAACCTTTTGAAAATAAAGATACCTAAATGTTACACACACGTATCTTACTCATATTTTGTATATATATATATATATATATATATATATATATATATATATATATATATATATATATATATATACATCAACCGATTAGTTCAGTTCACAATGGTAGATATGATGGGACAGTCTTCATCATGTATGAGTATACACACACCTGGTATGCAAATATTGCGAATTTGGCAGTAAGAGAAGCGAGTGGTGGTGTAGTGAAAGGGGCAGGCTACATCAATGACAAGTATACAATTGATGTCTTGGACTGGCGCTGACCCCTTCCCCCTCTTTCCCCCTTCTCCCCCCTCCCCCTCACAACCGGTTCCATCTGTCCACAATAGCAGAGACAGCTGATTCCCTCCGACCAGTTCAACTCGCGTGTATATCCATCAATTTCGTCTGTTTCTAGTACGTTATGTCCGTGATAGCATCAGGTACATTCTCGCTTTAAAAGCAGCAGCATCTGGCAGGGACTCTTGCAGGTAAATAAGGCAGCAATAGTGGGTATAAAAGTACATATATAAATTCTTACCCCCAAACAATCGAACGATTTTTTGGGTCTAGTGGTCGCTGGTGCGTGCTGGAGTGGACACAGAAACTCGGCCAACCTTGTCATTCAGACTTTAGAAAAACGACCGCCTCCTCACGCCCCATTGGTTACCTGCACCCCGTGATGGTTCGCTTGTAACCCTTTTCAGATCGCTCATGTGATGATGGCTAGGGGAGAGGACGAGCTCCCCCTCTGCAGAGGGAGGGGATCGCCGCCCCTGCTGCACACACACCAGCTCCCACTGTGAAAACTCCCATGATCGCCTTATATTACTGGGGGTCGCCGACCCTGCTGCACATACACACTGTGACAACTCTCATCATTGCCTTATATAAATAGATAAAATAAAGCCTTCACTTCGCTACTGCAAGATTTTACAGTAAGCGACTTCTTTCTGTGCTTCCAAAACCTGTTTGGCTAGAGTACGGACATTTCGATGGAGTATTAATTGAAAACGGAGTTGTTCTCATTCTTCCTCACACTAAATGCCCCTTGTCAAATGATTTATGAAGTGGTTACTGGCTCCTCGAAGCCCAATCAGCGAGCACAGTTGCCCCAGAGGACAATATGGCTGTCAGCTGGAGTCTTCACGCTGCTGTCAGTGAGGCTTTCAGATATATTTCATCATTATATTATTTCCAAATGTCAGATTTATATACCACAAGTAATAGTAAAAAAAATTCTCGACAAAATCGCGGTCGCAGACTATAGGTAATCATAATAGAATTCCAGGTAAAATTGAATAGAATTTGGATTGATGGAAACCGGCTCGTCAAGCAGCAACCAGTCTGTCAATCATGGCTTCAACAAAGAGGGTTTACGAGCGTCAAACAAAGAGACAAATGATTTAAAAGAGACAAATCAGGGGTAGCAAGTAGGCATAATATGTTAGGAAAGCGTAATTAATGACTGACCAGAAACAGGGGGGCCATTGTTTCTCAGCGTGGAGTTGGAGTCTGCGAGTTGTTCCCAGGCTGCTTCTGAGCGTTGCTGGAGGGGGCGTTGAAGGGAACGCTGCAGGGGGCGCTGCTCCCACACCTCACGCACGGGACCCCTCTGCGGTTACTGTCTCATATTATTCCCTCAAATAGCAAAACAATTTCTTCGTAAATCCACTTTCTGGAGGTAAGAAAGAAGCGGAAATCATTGAGACTTTGGAGGAATGTACTGTGAAGAGAATTCTTTGACGATCAACATGGGAACTCGTGCCTGAGAGAGGGCCGCTTCGACGGTACTTCTGGGTTCTTGAAGAATTCACTCTACATTCTTGAGAACATGGAGAGTTGGGGCGGAACACAGGTGCCGGCAGTTGCCAAACTTAAAAACAAAAGATATTTCACACGACTGCGTATATGTGAACTGTCAATCATGGCGGGAAACAAAGAAGGGTCGAGAAAGAGAGAGGAGGTCCAGGAGCACAAACACAACCCACTAGACGCTGTTTGTTGTTCTTACTCGTAAAACAAACCTCCTTTGTTTCTTGCCTTTATCAGTCTCCTGAGATCTTGCGCTAAATGGAAGATAATCGAAGACTAGTGTTCTATTTATGTAAGATTTCGTGCAGTCCGGCTGATATTGAACTGAAAAGGAATCCAAGACTACTGCTTCGTATGTAAGTTTTAGTCCAATCCAGTTGATCCAGTGAATTTTGAATTGAACGAAAGGGAATCTAAGACTACTGCACCATATGTAAGTTATAGCTCAATCCAGTTGATCCAATGGATCTTGAAGTAAACAAAAGGGGAATCCAAGTGGTCCAGACTAGTTGATCTTCTTCAACTGGGCCGCGATTCAAATTACCCAGCCATCGCGAGATGCGGGTGGCTTGTTCAACCCAAACACATTAATCCATCCTCGAATTGTGTTGAGCAGTCGGTCAACACGAGGAAGACAGACGGAAGGCAGAGCAGCGCCACGGACGGGTACTCCCAAGACGCGTTTCGATTAGGAAGACATTTACGGTGGCTTGATGCAGCTCTCACTGGGCGAAACGTTGTTTTAATCAAGGTCTCTCCTCCGTTAAGTGTTTTCTTTGTCATCTACAAGTGATACAAAATACAGAAAAATGGATACTAAGGAATTTCTGAGCAAAAGAATCCAACGTATCCTTCAGGCGAGTGAACATCCTGCCAAGATGGAGAGGGCGAGATTCCTCTTATCCTCACGAATCCTTCATGGAATCCTTCAGTCCTTCACAGGATCGAGTCAGCACTCTGCGCCTTCAGCACTCTCCCTTCAAGAGTCCTTTGACGCTCGTGCAGGGCTCTTGTTCCAAGGAAATTGAGATACCCCTCTCCATCCTTGGATCAAACCTGAATACCTCCTATTCCCCCCAGGTGCTATATGACCCCTACGGATTTAGCCCTTCCCATTAATATACAACTATAATTACTACTATTATTATTGCTTTTGCTATTACTAATGAAAATAATAATAATATAATAATAATAGCAACAATATTTTCAGATATAATAATAATAATTATTATTATTATTATTATTATTATTATTATTATTATTATTATTATTATTATTTGCATCACTACCGTTAAAGGGACCTCAAAACCTCTTTAAGATAATTCACTAATAACCACAACAGCAGACCTAACAGATGGTTCTGTTAACTGTTAACGGCTACGGGGATCATCGCCCCCATTCCCCCCTTGGCCCAGGTCCTATGACCAGGTCCTGTGACCAGGTTCTGTGACCAGGTCCTGTGACCAGGTCCTGTGACCAGGTCCTGTGATCAGGTCCTGTGACCAGGTCCTGTGACCAGGTCCTGTGACCAGGTCCTGTGACCAGGTCCTGTGATCAGGTCCTGTGACCAGGTCCTGTGACCAGGTCCTGTGCGTTATACATCAGGGAACAAGAACTACTGAGAAATAGATGGTTGTCAGGCCTCAATGTAACACACATACGATCAGCGAAGAGGCGGGGCCAGGAGCTATAACTCGACCCCTGCAACCACAAATAGGTGAGTACACATACGGCTGACACCTATTTACTGCTAGGGGAACAGAAGCCACCAGGTGTAAGAAAATTAATAGAACATGGTGAATATCCTTCAGAAAGACGCAGCTTCCCCAAGAGGTATGACTTACGCATATGCGATTCACCCAGATCGAGGTACGCATGACACGGAAGGCAGCAAGCATGACAGAAGCACCTGATTCTAGATGGAGGTACGCATGACAGCGTAGGCAGCAAGCATGACAGAAGCACCTCCTGACCATGCGCAGTGGAATATGATAATGGCCATTATTGCTATGGGAATCATGTTCGAAAGTTGAGGAAGATTTGTTGTCAACTGAGAGGCAGTGTTGGTCATGGACTGATGGAGTACCAGCCTAGTGGACGCTGTCTCACAACTGAGAGGCAGTGTTGGTCATGGACTGATGGAGTACCAGCCTAGTGGACGCTGTCTCACAACTGAGAGGCAGTGTTGGTCATGGACTGATGGAGTACCAGCCTAGTGGACGCTGTCTGACAACTGAGAGGCAGTGCTGGTCCTGGACTGATGGAGTACCAGCCTAGTGGACGCTGTCTCACAACTGAGAGGCAGTGTTGGTCATGGACTGATGGAGTACCAGCCTAGTGGACGCTGTCTCACAACTGAGAGGCAGTGTTGGTCCTGGACTGATGGAGTACCAGCCTAGTGGACGCTGTCTCACAACTGAGAGGCAGTGCTGGTCCTGGACTGATGGAGTACCAGCCTTGTGGACGCTGTCTCACAACTGAGAGGCAGTGTTGGTCCTGGACTGATGGAGTACCAGCCTTGTGGACGCTGTCTCACAACTGAGAGGCAGTGTTGGTCCTGGACTGATGGAGTACCAGCCTAGTGGACGCTGTCTCACAACTGAGAGGCAGTGTTGGTCATGGACTGATGGAGTACCAGCCTAGTGGACGCTGTCTCACAACTGAGAGGCAGTGTTGGTCCTGGACTGATGGAGTACCAGCCTTGTGGACGCTGTCTCACAACTGAGAGGCAGTGTTGGTCCTGGACTGATGGAGTACCAGCCTAGTGGACGCTGTCTCACAACTGAGAGGCAGTGTTGGTCCTGGACTGATGGAGTACCAGCCTAGTGGACCTGTCTCACAACTGAGAGGCAGTGTTGGTCCTGGACTGATGGAGTACTAGCCTAGTGGACGCTGTCTCACAAATGAGAGGCAGTGTTGGTCCTGGACTGATGGAGTACCAGCCTAGTGGACGCTGTCTCACAACTGAGAGGCAGTGTTGGTCCTGGACTGATGGAGTACCAGCCTAGTGGACGCTGTCTCACAACTGAGAGGCAGTGCTGGTCCTGGACTGATGGAGTACCAGCCTAGTGGACGCTGTCTCACAACTGAGAGGCAGTGTTGGTCCTGGACTGATGGAGTACCAGCCTAGTGGACGCTGTCTCACAACTGAGAGGCAGTGTTGGTCCTGGACTGATGGAGTACCAGCCTAGTGGACGCTGTCTCACAACTGAGAGGCAGTGTTGGTCATGGACTGATGGAGTACCAGCCTAGTGGACGCTGTCTCACAACTGAGTCACCATACTAATTGTTATATTATTATTACTCCTACTGTTATTACTACTACTATTATTATTATTACTAACACTATATATATATATATATATATATATATATATATATATATATATATATATATATATATATATATATATATATATATATATATATATATATATATATATATATGTGGTGTCTGCATTAAGTGTGCTGAGGTCGAGTCCATCATCTCGTACAGTGTAGTCAGACACCATCATATATACCAATAAACTTAATAACTCCATTGTAGGAAATCAAGAGTTTTCAGTTTTTTTTTCGGACCATTTAAGACCCCGGGGGTTCTGTTACTAGGATTGGGGGGGAGGTAGGGGGGAGTGGTGGACCGTGTGTTTGTGGTGGGGAAGGGGGGATGGGCGAGTTAGGGGGGGTGCTATTGTACCTTTCATTCCACCTCAATTATCAGTTTCCCATTATTACTATTATCAATCCGCCTTTTGATATCCGCTTTTATTTGATCGGGTCTAAAATTGCTCCGTTGGAGGGGGGGGGGAAATATATATATATATATTTTTTTCAAATTTCGTTTTTTTTCCGTGTTTAAGGAGTAATTTCCTGTGGTGGACAATGTGATTTTTCTTTTCAATTTTCTTCTTATGTTGTGTTACACAATGTTGTGAAACATCTGTTGTGTATGTGTTTGTGTGTTTGTGTGTGTGTTTGTGTGTTGTGTATGTGTGTTTGTGTGTTTGTGTTTGTGTGTTGTGTATGTGTGTTTGTGTGTGTGTTGTGTATGTGTGTTTGTGTGTTTGTGTGTGTGTTTGTGTGTGTATGTTAGATTGTTTGTTTTTCTGAATACACACACACACACACACACACACACACACACACAAACACACACACACACACAAACACAAACACACACACACAAACAAACACACACACACACACAAACACAAACACACACACAAACAAACACACACACACACACACACACACAAACAAACACACACACACACACACACAAACACAAACACACACACACAAACAAACAAACACACACACACACACACACACACACACACACACACACACACACACACACACACACACACCACACACAAACACAAACACACACACACACAAACATACAAACAAACAAACACACACACACACAGAACACAAACAGAGAGAAAGCAGCTGAGGGAGAGGACAAAAAAAGAGAAAGGAGCTAGGAAAGGAGACAAGGATGGAACCAGCAGAGGTCAGTCAGAGCAGAACAGAGCAGCAAGGGCAAGCACACACACAACTATCCTCAGAACCCCACAACCTATCATACCATCCCAACACACAATGCAATCCATACCCACAGCTTCCACCCAACCCCCAACTATAGAATCCCGCAGTAAGCTACCAGGTCTCCCACCCCCACAGGCCCCCCAAACCACAGTGTTAGAAAGGAAACTGAAGGTATGGTACACAAACGCTGATGGAATAACAAACAAGTGGGAGGAGTGGCACGAAAGAGTCAAAGAGGCATCACCAGACATCATAGCGATCACAGAAACCAAGCTTACAGGTATGATAACAGATGCCATCTTTCCAGCGGGATACCAGTTCCTGAGAAAAGACAGAAGGAACAGGGGGGGGGGGTGGAGGAGTGGCATTGCTGATCAAACACCGATGGAATTTTGATGAGCTGGAGAGAGGAGACAGCGGAGAAGAAAGTGATTACATAGCGGGAACGCTTTACTCTGGTGGTCCCAAGGTGATAATTGCAGTGATGTATAACCCACCACAGAACAGCAGGAGGCCAAGGCAAGAGTATGACGAGAGCAATAGAGCAATGGTTGACACACTGGCTGCAGTGGCGAGAAGAGCTCATGCATGCAGGGCAAAGCTCCTGATCATGGGCGACTTTAACCACAAGGAGATCGAATGGGAGAACTTGGAGCCACATGGGGGCCAAGATACATGGAGGGCTAAGATGATGGAGGTGGTACTGGAAAACTTCATATACCAACACGTAAGGGACACTACAAGAGAGAGAGGAGAGGATGAACCAGCAAGACTGGACTTAGTATTCACCTTGAGTAGTGCAGATATTGAGGACATCACATATGAAAGACCCCTTGGGGCCAGCGATCATGTGGTTTTGAGCTTCGAATACACAGTAGAGCTACAAGTGGAGGAGGAAGCAGGAAGGCAAGGACAAATGAAACCAAACTACAGGAAAGGGGACTACACAGGAATGAGGAACTTCCTGAATGAGGTTCAGTGGGACAGAGAACTGGCAGGGAAGCCAGTTAATGAGATGATGGAATATGTAGCAACAATGTGCAAGGAGGCTGAGGAGAGGTTTGTACCCAAGGGTAACAGGAATAATGAAAAAGCCAGGATGAGCCCATGGTTCACCCAAAGATGCAAGGAGGCAAAAACCAAGTGTGCTAGGGAATGGAAGAAATATAGAAGGCAAAGGACCCAGGAGAATAAGGAGAGCAGTCGTAGAGCCAGAAACGAATATGCACAGATAAGAAGGGAGGCCCAACGTCAATATGAAAACAACATAGCAACAAAAGCCAAATCTGACCCGAAGCTGTTATACAGCCACATCAGGAAGAAAACAACCGTTAAGGACCAGGTAATCAGGCTAAGGAAGGAAGGAGGAGAGACAACAAGAAATGACCGTGAAGTATGTGAGGAACTCAACAAGAGATTCAAAGAAATGTTCACAGAGGAGACAGAAGGGGCTCCAGAAAGACGGAGAGGTGGGGTACACCACCTAGTGCTGGACACAGTACACACAACCGAGGAAGAAGTGAAGAGGCTTCTGAGTGAGCTAGATACCTCAAAGGCAATGGGGCCAGATAACATCTCTCCATGGGTCCTGAGAGAGGGAGCAGAGGCGCTATGTGTACCCCTAACAACAATATTCAATACATCTATCGAAACAGGGAGATTGCCTGAGGCATGGAAGACAGCAAATGTAGTCCCAATCTTTAAAAAAGGAGACAGACATGAAGCACTAAACTACAGACCAGTGTCACTGACATGTATAGTATGCAAAGTCATGGAGAAGATTATCAGGAGAAGAGTGGTGGAACATCTAGAAAGGAATGATCTCATCACCAGCAGACAACATGGTTTCAGAGATGGGAAATCCTGTGTCACAAACCTACTGGAGTTCTATGACATGGTGACAGCAGTAAGACAAGAGAGAGAGGGGTGGGTGGATTGCATTTTCTTGGACTGCAAGAAGGCTTTTGACACAGTACCACACAAGAGATTAGTGCAAAAACTGGAGGACCAAGCAGGGATAACAGGGAAGGCACTGCAATGGATCAGGGAATACTTGTCAGGAAGACAGCAGCGAGTAATGGTACGTGGCGAGGTGTCAGAGTGGGCACCTGTGACCAGCGGGGTCCCACAGGGGTCAGTCCTAGGACCAGTGCTGTTTCTGGTATTTGTGAACGACATGACGGAAGGAATAAACTCCGAGGTGTCCCTGTTTGCAGATGACGTGAAGTTGATGAGAAGAGTTCATTCGATCGAAGACCAGGCAGAACTACAAAGGGATCTGGACAGGCTGCAGACCTGGTCCAGCAACTGGCTCCTGGAGTTCAATCCCACCAAGTGCAAAGTCATGAGGATTGGGGAAGGCCAAAGAAGACCGCAGACGGAGTACAGTCTAGGGGGCTAGAGACTACAAACCTCACTCAAGGAAAAAGATCTTGGGGTGAGTATAACACCAGGCACATCTCCTGAAGCGCACATCAACCAAATAACTGCCGCAGCATATGGGCGCCTGGCAAACCTCAGAACAGCATTCCGACATCTTAATAAGGAGTCGTTCAGGACCCTGTACACCGTGTACGTTAGGCCCATATTAGAGTATGCGGCACCAGTTTGGAACCCACACCTTGCCAAGCATGTAAAGAAACTAGAGAAAGTGCAAAGGTTTGCAACAAGACTAGTCCCAGAGTTAAGAGGTATGTCCTATGAGGAGAGGTTAAGGGAAATCAACCTGACGACACTGGAGGACAGGAGAGATAGGGGGGACATGATAACGACTTACAAAATACTGAGAGGAATTGACAAGGTGGACAAAGACAGGATGTTCCAAAGACTGGACACAGCAACACGGGGACACAGTTGGAAGCTGAAGACACAGATGAATCAAAGGGATGTTAGGAAGTATTTCTTCAGCCACAGAGTAGTCAGGAAGTGGAATAGTTTGGGAAGCGATGTAGTGGAGGCAGGATCCATACATAGCTTTAAGCAGAGGTACGATAAAGCTCATGGTTCAGGGAGAGTGACCTAGCAGTGACCAGTGAAGAGGCGGGGCCAGGAGCTTGGAATCGACCCCTGCAACCTCAACTAGGTGAGTACACACACACACACACACACACACAACACACACACAACACACACACAACACACACACAACACACACACACACACAACACACACACACACACACCACACACACACATACAACACACACACACAACACACACACACATACAACACACACACAACACACAACACACAACACACAACACACAACACACAAAACACAACACACACACACACACACACACACACACACACACACACACACACACACAACACACACACACAAAGAGTGCTCACAGAAAACAGCTCAGTTCTCAGCCTCCAGAGAAAACAAGGAAGGAACATAGACCAGGGACAACTAACTTTATTCACCTCCAAATACACATAAACACAGTTACATAAGTTATCATACACAGCAACATATATGTAGATAACTCTCAAGGATAACCTAGAAATATCTAAGTGAGTTATTTACAACAGGATCCTTGTAATATATTACTGTTTCAACGTTCAAAGTTAAGAGGTAAGTTACTGAATTGTGTGAAAGTTAGTTATAATAAGAGAAGATGTACCGGGAATGATGTTAATTGAGTTATTAACATTAAAGACAGGATCAGATCACAGTAATAGGTACATGTATGTTACAGTAATAGGTACATGTATGTTACAGTAATAGGTACATGTATGTTACAGTAATAGGTACATGTATGTTAGCTATACAAGAACTCACTCTCCCCTTTTTGTAGCGTCGTTCGTTAGGTACCTTATAGTTCTCTAGTACACTACCGCGTTACCTAGTTCTAGTACCATTAGGCTGACTAATTATCCTTAATTAAGGTCCCTTAAGTTCCGCCCAGGATGCGACACATACCAGTCCACTACCTCCTGTAGGAACCCCAATGTAAATAAGTCACTTTCTTTTGTGTTTTTGCTGGTAATATTCGTTATGTACTGATGTGTACCTAGTACACAAATGTGATCATAACTATGACCAGAATTTTTAAAGGGGTGGAGGGGTAAGCCAGCGGAAGGCCTCGGTCAGATGACCAAAGGCTCCAATGGCGGGTCATCATCTAAGACCCGCGTCAGGAAACACTTGTCCTGTTTCCTGACGAACCTTAACTAACCTAACAAGGGCAGGATGCGTCAGGAGACGTTCCTTATACGTCTTGAGTGTTTTCAGAATTGAACTCGGGTTTCTGGGTTAACATAACATTTTGTAGGGTAAGCCACCCAGGATAACCAAGGGTAGGGAGGGTTAGCCACCCAGGATAACCCAGGGTAGGGAGGGTTAGCCACCCAGGATAACCCAGGGTAGAGAGGGTTAGCCACCCAGGATAACCCAGGGTAGGGAGGGTTAGCCACCCAGGATAACCCAGGGTAGAGAGGGTTAGCCACCCAGGATAACCCAGGGTAGGGAGGGTTAGCCACCCAGGGTAGGGAGGGTTAGCCACTCAGGATAACCCAGGGTAGGGATGGTTAGCAACCCAGGATAACCCAAGGTAGGGAGGGTTAGCCACTCAGGATAACCCAGGGTAGAGAGGGTTAGCCACCCAGGATAACCCAGGGTAGAGAGGGTTAGCCACCCAGGATAACCCAGGGTAGGGAGGGTTAGCCACCCAGGATAACCCAGGGTAGAGAGGGTTAGCCACCCAGGATAACCCAGGGTAGGGAGGGTTAGCCACCCAGGATAACCCAGGGTAGAGAGGGTTAGCCACCCAGGGTAGAGAGGGTTAGCCACCCAGGATAACCCAGGGCAGAGAGGGTTAGCCACCCAGGATAACCCAGGGTAGGGAGGGTTAGCCACCCAGGATAACCCAGGGCAGGGAGGGTTAGCCACCCAGGGTAGAGAGGGTTAGCCACCCAGGATAACCCAGGGTAGAGAGGGTTAGCCACCCAGGATAACCCAGGGTAGGGAGGGTTAGCCACCCAGGATAACCCAGGGTAGGGAGGGTTAGCTACCCTGGATAACCCAGGGTAGGGAGGGTTAGCCACCCAGGATAACCCAGGGTAGAGAGGGTTAGCCACCCAGGATAACCCAGGGTAGAGAGGGTTAGCCACCCAGGATAACCCAGGGTAGGGAGGGTTAGCCACCCAGGATAACCCAGGGTAGGGAGGGTTAGCCACCCAGGATAACCCAGGGTAGGGAGGGTTAGCCACCCAGGATAACCCAGGGTAGAGAGGGTTAGCCACCCAGGATAACCCAGGGTAGGGAGGGTTAGCCACCCAGGATAACCCAGGGTAGGGAGGGTTAGCCACCCAGGATAACCCAGGGTAGGGAGGGTTAGCCACCCAGGATAACCCAGGGTAGAGAGGGTTAGCCACCCAGGATAACCCAGGGTAGGGAGGGTTAGCCACCCAGGATAACCCAGGGTAGAGAGGGTTAGCCACCCAGGATAACCCAGGGTAGAGAGGGTTAGCCACCCAGGATAACCCAGGGTAGAGAGGGTTAGCCACCCAGGATAACCCAGGGTAGGGAGGGTTAGCCACCCAGGATAACCCAGGGTAGAGAGGGTTAGCCACCCAGGGTAGAGAGGGTTAGCCACCCAGGATAACCCAGGGTAGAGAGGGTTAGCCACCCAGGATAACCCAGGGTAGGGAGGGTTAGCCACCCAGGATAACCCAGGGTAGAGAGGGTTAGCCACCCAGGATAACCCAGGGTAGAGAGGGTTAGCCACCCAGGATAACCCAGGGTAGAGAGGGTTAGCCACCCAGGATAACCCAGGGTAGGGAGGGTTAGCCACCCAGGATAACCCAGGGTAGAGAGGGTTAGCCACCCAGGATAACCCAGGGTAGGGAGGGTTAGCCACCCAGGATAACCCAGGGTAGGGAGGGTTAACCACCCAGGATAACCCAAGGTAGGGAGGGTTAGCCACCCAGGATAACCCAGGGTAGAGAGGGTTAACCACCCAGGAAATAAGTCTTATTTCCTGGGTGGTTGCTTAAGACTAAACCAGTTATTATACACATTGAATTTTTTACGGATTTGCGCAGAAGTGTACCTAGAATAACTGGTTACTGTTGTTTCAGTAACTGGTTACTGTTGGTTCAGTAAATGGTTACCGTTGGTTCAGTAACTGGTTACCGTTGTTTCAGTAACTGGTTACCGTTGGTTCAGTAACTGGTTACCGTTGGTTTAGTGACTGGTTACCGTTGGTTCAGTAACTGGTTACCGTTGTTTCAGTAACTGGTTACCGTTGGTTCAGTAACTGGTTACCGTTGGTTCAGTAACTGGTTACCGTTGTTTCAGTAACTGGTTACCGTTGGTTCAGTAACTGGTTACCGTTGGTTCAGTAACTGGTTACCGTTGTTTCAGTAACTGGTTACCGTTGTTTCAGTAACTGGTTATCGTTGTTTCAGTAACTGGTTATCGTTGGTTCAGTAAATGGTTACCGTTGTTTCAGTAACTGGTTACCGTTGTTTCAGTCACTGGTTACCATTGGTTCAGTAACTGGTTACCGTTGGTTCAGTATCCGGTTACCGTTGTTTCAGTAACTGGTTAACGTTGGTTCAGTAACTGGTTACCGTTGCTTCAGTAACTGGTTACCGTTGCTTCAGTAACTGGTTACCGTTGTTTCAGTAACTGGTTACCGTTGTTTCAGTAACTGGTTACCGTTGTTTCAGTAACTGGTTACCGTTGTTTCAGTAACTGGTTACCGTTGTTTCAGTAACTGGTTACCGTTGTTTCAGTAACTGGTTACCGTTGGTTCAGTAACTGGTTACCGTTGGTTCAGTAACTGGTTACCGTTGTTTCAGTAACTGGTTATCGTTGTTTCAGTAACTGGTTACTGTTGGTTCAGTAAATGGTTACCGTTGGTTCAGTAACTGGTTACCGTTGGTTCAGTAACTGGTTACCGTTGTTTCAGTCACTGGTTACCGTTGGTTCAGTAACTGGTTACCGTTTGTTCAGTAACTGGTTACCGTTGTTTCAGTAACTGGTTACCGTTGTTTCAGTAACTGGTTATCGTTGTTTCAGTAACTGGTTACCGTTGGTTCAGTAAATGGTTACCGTTGGTTCAGTAACTGGTTACCGTTGGTTCAGTAAATGGTTACCGTTGGTTCAGTCACTGGTTACCGTTGTTTCAGTCACTGGTTACCGTTGGTTCAGTAACTGGTTACCGTTGGTTCAGTAACTGGTTACCGTTGGTTCAGTAACTGGTTACCGTTGGTTCAGTAACTGGTTACTATTGGTTCAGTAACCGGTTACCGTTGTTTCAGTAACCGGTTACCGTTGTTTCAGTAACTGGTTACCGTTGGTTCAGTAACTGGTTACCGTTGTTTCAGTTACTGGTTACCGTTGTTTCAGTAACTGGTTACCGTTGTTTCAGTAACTGGTTATCGTTGTTTCAGTAACTGGTTACCGTTGGTTCAGTAACTGGTTACCGTTGGTTCAGTAACTGGTTACCGTTGTTTCAGTCACTGGTTACCGTTGGTTCAGTAACTGGTTACCGTTGGTTCAGTAACTGGTTACCGTTGGTTCAGTAACTGGTTACCATTGGTTCAGTAACTGGTTACCGTTGTTTCAGTAACTGGTTACTATTGGTTCAGTAACCGGTTACCGTTGTTTCAGTAACTGGTTACCGTTGTTTCAGTAACTGGTTACCGTTGTTTCAGTCACTGGTTACCGTTGTTTCAGTAACTGGTTACCGTTGTTTCAGTAACTGGTTATCGTTGTTTCAGTAACTGGTTACCGTTGGTTCAGTAAATGGTTACCGTTGGTTCAGTAACTGGTTACCGTTGTTTCAGTCACTGGTTACCGTTGGTTCAGTAACTGGTTACTGTTGGTTCAGTAACTGGTTACCGTTGGTTCAGTAACTGGTTACCGTTGGTTCAGTAACTGGTTACCGTTGTTTCAGTAACTGGTTACTATTGGTTCAGTAACCGGTTACCGTTGTTTCAGTAACTGGTTACCGTTGTTTCAGTAACTGGTTACCATTGTTTCAGTAACTGGTTACTATTGGTTAAGTAACACTGTACCATTGGTTGGTAACTGACTACCGTTAGTTCAAGCGGCTCTTGCCAGTAGGTTTAAAGCCCAATAATAATTATAATAATAATAATAATAATAAAAATAATTCTTAATAAGCTTGTTTTCCATTATTTTATTATTATTATAATTATTATTATTATTATTATTATTATTATTATTATTATTATTATTATTATTATCGTATTAATGGTTGAGTGCTAAGTCGTTATGGGCCATACAGCGTCAGGAGGTTTGATCCAGGGTGTCAGGCCAGGGGTGAGGAACACCTGGCCCGCGGGGCCACATCCGGCCCAACCCTCCACAGTAATTCTATCCGGCCCACCCGCTGTCTCCAGCGATTTTCCGATCATTTAACATTGTCTCCCCTTCCAGCCAGAAACTTTTGTGATTAACGTGGATGATGATTGATGATAATGATGATTGCTACAGCACTGTTGTTTGCTGCAACACTGTTGTTTGCTACAACACTGTTGTTTGCTACAACACTGTTGTTTGCTACAACACTGTTTGCTACTACACTGTTGTTTGCTACAACACTGTTGTTTGCTACAACACTGTTGTTTGCTACTACACTGTTGTTTGCTACAACACTTGTTTGCTACAACACTGTTGTTTGCTACAACACTTGTTTGCTACAACACTGTTGTTTGCTACTACACTGTTGTTTGCTACAACACTTGTTTGCTACAACACTGTTGTTTGCTACAACACTTGTTTGCTACTACACTGTTGTTTGCTACAACTCTGTTGTTTGCTACAACACTGTTGTTTGCTACAGTACTGTTGTTTGCTACAACACTGTTTGCTACTACACTGTTGTTTGCTACAACACTGTTTGCTACAACACTGTTTGGTACAACACTGTTGTTTGCTACAACACTGTTGTTTGCTACTACACTGTTTGCTACAGTACTGTTGCTTGTCACAACACTGTTGTTTGCTACAACACTGTTGTTTGCTACTACACTGTTGTTTGCTACAACACTGTTGTTTGCTACAACACTGTTGTTTGCTACAGTACTGTTGTTTGCTACAACACTGTTTGCTACAGTACTGTTGCTTGTCACAACACTGTTGTTTGCTACAGTACTGTTGCTTGTCACAACACTGTTGTTTGCTACAGTACTGTTGCTTGTCACAACACTGTTGTTTGCTACAGTACTGTTGCTTGTCACAACACTGTTGTTTGCTACAACACTGTTGTTTGCTATAACACTGTTGCTATAACACTGTTCTTTGCTACAGTACTGTTGCTTGTCACAACACTGTTGTTTGCTACAGCACTGCTGTTTGCTACAACACTGTTTGCTACAACACTGTTGTTTGCTATAACACTGTTGTTTGGTACAGTACTGTTGCTTGTCACAACACTGTTGTTTGCTACAGCACTGCTGTTTGCTACAGCACTGTTGTTTGCTACAACACTGCTACAACACTGTTGTTTGCTACATCACTGTTGTTTGCTACATCACTGTTGTTTGCTACAGCACTGTTGTTTGCTACAACACTGCTGTTTGCTACAGCACTGCTGTTTGCTACAACACTTGTTTGCTACAACACTGCTACAACACTGCTACAACACTGTTGTTTGCTACAACACTGTTGTTTGCTACATCACTGTTGTTTGCTACAACACTGTTGTTTGCTACAACACTGTTGTTTGCTACAACACTGTTGTTTGCTACATCATTGTTTGCTACATCACTGTTTGCTACAACACTGTTGTTTGGTACATCACTGTTGTTTGCTACAATGTTGTTTGCTACAACACTGTTGTTTGCTACAGCACTGTTGTTTGCTACAACACTGTTGTTTGCTACAGCACTGCTGTTTGCTACAACACTTGTTTGCTACAACACTGTTGTTTGCTACAGCACTGTTGTTTGCTACAACACTGTTGTTTGCTACATCACTGTTGTTTGCTACAACACTGTTGTTTGCTACAGCACTGTTTGCTACAACACTGTTGTTTGCTACAACACTGTTGTTTGCTACAACACTGCTACAACACTGGTGTTTGCTACAACACTGCTACAACACTGGTGTTTGCTACAACACTGTTGTTTGCTACAGCACTGTTTGCTACAGCACTGCTGTTTGCTACAACACTGTTGTTTGCTACAACACTGTTGTTTGCTACAACACTGTTGTTTGCTACAACACTGTTTGCTACAACACTGTTGTTTGCTACAACACTGTTGTTTGCTACAACACTGTTGTTTGCTACAGCACTGCTGTTTGCTACAACACTGTTGTTTGCTACAACACTGTTGTTTGCTACAGCACTGTTGTTTGCTACAACACTGTTGTTTGCTACAGCACTGTTTGCTACAACACTGTTGTTTGCTACAACACTGCTACAACACTGTTGTTTGCTACAACACTGTTGTTTGCTACAACACTGTTGTTTGCTACAGCACTGCTGTTTACTACAACACTGTTGTTTGCTACAACACTGCTACAACACTGTTGTTTGCTACAGCACTGCTGTTTGCTACAACACTGTTGTTTGCTACAACACTGTTGTTTGCTACAGCACTGCTGTTTACTACAACACTGTTGTTTGCTACAACACTGCTACAACACTGTTGTTTGCTACAGCACTGCTGTTTGCTACAACACTATTGTTTGCTACAGCACTGCTGTTTGCTACAACACTGCTACAACACTGTTGTTGCTACAACACCGCTACAGCACTGATGTTTGCTACAGCACTGTTGTTTGCTACAACACTGTTTGCTACAACACTGTTGTGTAAGAAAGTCAATAAGGTTGAATAATAAAACTCTACGGTTTTGGAACTACATTTTGGGATAATTGGTAAATTATACATAAGGGATATGTGCGTGTGTGTGTGTGTTTGTTGTCTTTCATAAAAGACACTTGCCGATAGACACGTGGCTAGTTTTGTGTTTGTGTGTGTGTAAGAGCATTCGAGACTCTGGTGCCGACTGCTTCTTCAAGACGGGTGCCGGCTGCTCCTTGAAGACTCTGGTGCCGGCTGCTCCTTCAACCTCTCCCGCACATCTCTAAGCCGACCTGCAACACAGTGAACCTCGTTATAGCGGACACACCCACTACCATCACACAGTACTGCTGGTACTCTGCCCTCTTGGTTTATCTATATTCTCTCATAATATACAAAAACTTACTCTTGTGAACAAACTACAATATTGACATTTATATGGAATTAAAATATCGATGATTTATCATAATATTTCATAATTTCTTTTACTAAGATTAGAATAATTGTAGTTAAGAGTTAATGCTGATTAAAAATATAAACAGCGACTCTCTCTCTCTCTCTCTCTCTCTCTCTCTCTCTCTCTCTCTTTCCTTCGGCTTCTTACTTCCTGTAGCAGGCTAGGATCCTCCTGCGGGTGACTGGCTTCAGGAGTTGCAGGTCCTCCTCCCTCAGGTAGGTCATGTCAGCCACACTATGCACTCCTATAGCCTTCAGGAAGCCAGCGATGTGCGTGAGACCGTACCAGGTGAGCCAGCCCTCCAGGGAGCAGTCGGCAGGAGGCGCTGACGAGGGCGGCACCGGAGGCACAGTCAGATTAGAGGAAGAAGGAGGCGAAGAAGAGGAGGAAGAGGTTTTTAGAGTTTGGGAACACTGAAGTGGGGGGAAGTGTATGGACTGGGAGACGCAGGAGTCACCGAAGGTGTAGTCTGTAGGGGGGAGGAGTGGGCGATAGTTTGTGGGGAGAGAGAGAGAGGGGGAGAGAAGTGGGGTTAGTGATGATGTGGGGAGGGGTGTTGAGACGGGGAGGGTTGGGGAGAGAGTAGGACTGGAGTGGCTTAGAGATGGTGGGGGGGTCAAGGGAGATGGTGATGAGTGGGGAGAGGGAATGAGTGGGGAAAGGGGATAAATGGGGAGCAGAGGGTTCAAATAAATCATTGTTTACTGCAAACCCTGAGGACTACTGACGGATCTTTATTCTTAGTACAGACGATCAGATCACTTATCATAGGATCAGATCCCTCGTCACATAGGATCAGATCCCTCATAACATAGGATCAGATCCCTCGTTGCATAGGATCAGATCCCTCATAACATAGGATCAGATCCCTCGTCACATAGGATCAGATCCCTCGTTGCATAGGATCAGATCCCTCCTCACATAGGATCAGATCCCTCCTCACATAGGATCAGATCCCTCCTCACATAGGATCAAATCCCTCATGACGTAGGATCAGATCCCTTATCACATAGGATCAGATTCCTCGTCACAGGATCAGATCCCTTATTATATAGGATCAGATCCCTTATCCCATAGGATTAGATCCCTTCTCACATAGGATCAGATCCCTTATCGCATAGGATCAGATCCCTTATCACATAGGATCAGATCCCTTATCACATAGGATCAGATCCCTTATCACATAGGATCAGATCCCTTGTCATATAGGATCAGATCCCTTATCACATAGGGTCAGATCCCGTCACAGGGGATTAGATCACTTATCACATAGGATCAGCTGAGGGGATCAGATCTTCCATTCCTCGTAAGAAACAAGATCAAAATCAACTAGGCCGTCATATTTAAAGGAGGTTTTTAGGGCGGCTTTGAACGACTCATGCGGGTTTACCGTTCTTTTTTTAAATATAAAAATTACGTGTTTTAAACTGCGAGAATTTTTTCCCCAGTGAATATATGCAAATTCAATAATAATAATAATAATAATAATAATAATAATAATAATAATAATAATAATAATCACTGTCGTCTACAATTAACATGATCTTATTTTCTGCTGCTCCTAGCACCTCACCTGTTATTGTGCCTAGCACCTCACCTGCTGCTGCACCTAGCACCTCACCTGCTGCTCCACCTGGCACCTCACCGGCTGCTGCACCTAGCACCTCACCTGCTGCTCCACCTAGCACCTCACCTGCTGCTCCACCTGGCACCTCACCGGCTGCTGAACCTAGCACTTCACCTGTTGCTGCACCTGGCACCTCACCTGCTGCTCCACCTGGCACCTCACCGGCTGCTGCACCTAGCACTTCACCTGTTGCTGCACCTGGCACCTCACCTGCTGCTCCACCTAGCACCTTACCTGCTACTGCACCTAGCACCTCACCTGCTGCTACACCTAACACTTCATCTGCTGCTGCATCTAGTATCTCACTTGCTGCTCCACATAGCGCCTCACCTAGCATCTCACCTGCTGCTGCACCTAGCACCTCACCTTCATGGTGAAGGTTGAAAGAGTCAAGCTCCTGTAGGAGGCGCCGACGGGAGATGAGCTGAATAGCTTCAAGTTCAGGCTTCTCCAAGAGGCGCAGGTCCCTCACACAGGTACAGCCCAGCACCCTCAGGTAGTCTGCTAGGTGTGACAGGTGCAACTTCTCCAGGAACTCTGAGGGGGACATGAGGAAGCTGTCAGCTTCATTTGTTTTTTGTTGACGTGAGCGGATTAAACTGTCTTACAAGAACGGATCAGACAGCTCGTGTTTGCAAGAAAGGAGCAGATTCATTTACGTTTAAAAGGACAGATCACATGGCCTTTGTTTATGAGAACGGATCCAATCCTATTGATTTACACAAGCGGATTTACGAGAACGGCTCAGATCATCCGTATCTACAGGAACAGAAACATAACCATTCAGCTCTCCGTCTACCCCTTCGAGCTCACCGTCAAGGCACTCAGTGATGGGAAGCTCCTTGTGGTGGACCTGTTTCTCCACTTCAAAGCTTTCCCTTGTGTCACATCCTTGATTTTCCTCACACTCGCCGTTGTGACATCCTTCCTGGTATTCACCTTCCATCTTCTTGGTGCTGTGGTAGCGTGTGTTAAGCTTGGTGTTGCTTTTAGCACTCTGTGCACGCACCCAGTCCCTGTGGCAACAGCACGGGTCAGAGACCTGCTTGGGCCCCTGCTCGCTGAAGCTCTGGTTTGTCTCAACACAGCAGGAATTTCCTAGATTGGTGGGTTCCTTCCTGACGAAGTCGTACTGTGTGTGGGACTGCTCGTTGGCCTCTACTACCTCTTTTTCTTTCTTAACTGGATCACTTTCTTCAGGGAGAGTCGAGTCACTCTGCTGAATCACACACAAAGCCTCGTTAGTATTGTTGTAATTTTCTTGCTGAGTGGTGTTAAACTCAGTTGTCTTCCAGTCACCTGAAGAATCGTCGTCGAGGATTGAGAGTGCCTCTTGCAGCTCAGAATCTTGGAAACTCTCAATCAATTCGGTTTTCTTGATATCATCCGGAATTTCTGGGCTCTCAGTCTCAGATTCCTTCAGATTTTCCTTTTCTGGCAGAGGCCTGATTGTTGCGACTGGGCGAACCTTTCCCGCGAGGTTACCCTGTGGGAGAAGAAAAGAAGTTCGCTGTTAGGTTCTAACCTGCGAACTCCGACAAGAGAGCAGAAACTGTCTCGACCCGTCCAGAGCTCCGGGTCAGAGTTTGTAAAGATAACAAGTAGACAATGTAGCTTAAATGTTCTTATCACGTTAATGAAAAACACGAAGAGGGACACTCAAAAGGATGTGAATAAACTGTTTACAAAATCGACACGTTGTTAAATGAGACATTTTTGTAACATTTGGGTATGTTTAGTTTGGAAACGCCACACTGGCTTCTTCAGTCCAATGCAGAAAAAGGTGGAATAAGAGGAGTTTCAAGCAATCAGTCTCTCAGCCTTGACAAAGATTGATGGAATGTGGAGGTGCAAGACAAGACTCACCTGGCCGAAGAAGATGCGAGAGTTGTCCCTGGGTTCTGGTGGCTGGATTTGGGGTCGAACTCGCGTTTCGAAGGTCACGTCGAACTCAAGAGTCCCTTCGATCACCACTTCGATCACTGCAACAGAGAAGTAACACTGCACCACTAAGGCAGTTGTTCGAACCACGGTATTGGGATTTTTTTTTTTTTGCTCTTAAGCACAAAGTGTTCAGTAACACGACACACACACACACACACACACACACACACACACACACACACACACACACACACACACACACACACACACACACACACACACACACACACACACACACGTTTTGAACGAAAACACTGAACACAATGGTTTCTGTAAGAGAAAACCATTACGTCTCATTTTCCAATCTGTTTTACACTAAACAAGTTTAATATTAAAACACTGTACAGTTCTTGGCGGCAGACTGATGACAACAACAAGAAAACTGTATTTGTGTGTGAGGAAGAGTCACATGTAGCTGGACTTTTGCGAGGAAGACGAGTACTTTCCCGAAGTAAACAGACCTACCTGAAGGAAGAAAATCCTTTTGAAGGACTAGTAGAAGGACTTTTCTGAAGGAGGAGAAGAAGAACAACCTTCCTGGGGATAAGGAAATAGAATAAAACGTACCTGAAGGTAAGGATGACCAGTCTTTAAAAAACAGGATGCAGGAGGAGGAGGAGGAGGAACTATCTGAAGAAGGATGTACAAGCTAAAGGAAATCTTCCTCACGAAGGAAGATTTGCTATCAGATCAACCTGGTCGTCGAAGGATCTGCTTGTACATGAATGAAATACAGTCTAACGTCTAGGTATCTTTATTTTAGAGCCAGATGCTGCACATGTGTCTGAGGATCTAAGTGAAACAACGACCTATGTAAGAAATGAACGACCTGCGTAAGAGAGGAACGACTTACGTAAGAGAGGAACGACCTGTGTGATAGAGGAACGACTTATGTAAGTGAGGAACGATCTACGTAAAAGAGGAACGACCTGCATAAGAATGACCTACGTAGGAGAGGAACGACCTTAGTAAGAAAGGAACGACCTACGCAAGAAATGAAAACTCACATGAGGGAAAAAACGACGACACTCCGCCTACGACGACAGGAGGACGTGTTCCCGAGAGTGTGGCCAAGTGAAGACTTACCTGACGAAGGTGATAGCGTGGAGGTGCGGTGATCCATGTCCCACCTCCAGCCTGCATCTTATATATCTGTGATGTGTCTGGCTGAGTGGGAGACTGCAGCCTCCTCAGAGACCCCTCGCCGAGGTGACAGGGGTGAAGGGGAGGGGGTGGAGACAGCGGGGGAAGAGGGGGAGAGGGCATACATGAGGGGAAAATTGGAGGGTAGGTGGCAGGAGGAAGGGTGGTATTAGTGGGGGGAAGTGGGTAGGAGAGACAAGTTAGGAAGAGGAAGAGGGAGTTAATGGGAGGGGGAGGGAGGGGGAGGTGGTAGTTCCTGGCGCCATCCACCTGTCACACACTCATAACCAAGACAGTGCTGTGCAACAGGGGTTAATAAGGTCGTAAAGAGGGGTCGTTAAACTACCTGCTTCGACCATGTGGGCGAGAGGACGTCAGAGCATATTTCCCCTCATTCTGTTATTTGACGACCAGTGTTAATCTCGCCTCCTCCTCTTCTATCTCCCATTGAACCCTAGATTTACCGTCTCCCCATTAACACCTTGCTCCTCTTACCTGTCCTGCTCCCCCTTTATATGTGATGCTGTCTCCATTACCTGTGCTGTGTTACT